>NW_014577247.1:290850-296512 GCF_000485595.1 Priapulus caudatus
GAAGGAGAGTGTGTAAAAGAAAGAGAAGAGGAGGGAGAGAAAGAGAAGAGAGGAGAGAGAGAGAGAGAGAGAGAGAGAGAGAGCAAGATGAAGCGCGCCCGAACGAGTGAATGCGAAAAAGAGAGTGAGTGAACGCGAGTGATAGAAAGAGAGCGAGATAGGACGCGAGCGAGTAAGGAGAGAAGCAAGAGAAGAAGTACGTAAACACGCTGTCATACTCTCGCCTTTTACTGCGTAGTGCTTACATCAACCTGGCCTAGGATCTAACACCGTCACGCACACGCTACGTATACACGTCTAAGCGATGCCACCGTTACCCATACCAGTTCCACCATGGTACCAGTTCCCATACCAGTTCCCATACCAGTTCCACGGACGTGGTTGTGCGTAACAACACTATACGCCATTCTACATTCCACTACGGCTACTAACCCCTTACCGTTAGACACATATAGGTTAGCTCCACCTGTGTAACAACTTGTTACAAAGCGAAGGGCTACACAGATAGAACTGATAATGAGATCATAGTATGTTTAGTCCACCTGTGTAACAATTGTTACAAAAGCGAGGCTACACAGATAGAACTATATTAGATACATATATGTTAGCTCCACCTGTGTAACAACTTGTTACAAAGCGAAGGGCTACACAGGTAGAGCTATATTAGATACATATATGTTAGCTCCACCTGTGTAACAACTTGTTACAAAGCGATAATGGCTATAACAGGTTAAGAGCTATATTGAGATACGATATAGGTTAGCTCGCAACCTAGTGTAAACAACTTGCTTACAAGCGAATGGCTACAGGCAGTGTAGAGACTAATATTAGATACAATATATGTTAGCTCCACTTGTGTAACAACTTGTTTACAAAAGCGAAGGGCTACACAGGTAGAGCTATATATTAGATACATATATGTTAGCTCCACCTGTGTAACAATTGTTACAAGCGAAGGGCTACACAGGTAGAGCTATATCTATCTATCTCTGTGTGCGTGCGTGCGTGCGTGTGTATGTGTTCCTCACGCAGCTGTATAGTGGCGGCACACACCACCGTATAGTAATTGGCGGGGAGTTACGAGCAGTGTCGCCCATCCCGAGGCTATGCTGATGAATCTACCTAATGAACATCAACGAGCGAGCATTTACTGCTGCTGTTGACGCACGAGAGTTAGGGAGGGACCGCATAGAAGGTGATTCCGCCTCGCCGCTCACAGCGAGTGACTAATGGTGACGGGAAACCGCCTCCAGCAGCAGCTCCCCCTGTCAGCGACCGATGTTACTACGAACAGCCTACAGCAGCTCCCCCTGTAAGCGATTGTTGTAATTAGTGACAGCCTCCAGCAGCTCCCCCTGTCAGCGACTGTTGTAATTAGTGACAGCCTCCAGCAGCTCCCCCTGTCAGCGACGACAGTAATTACTAACAGCTTCCAGCAGCTCCCCCTGTGGGCAATCGATGCAATTAGCTACCATCGCTGTCCAACAGTTGGTGACAGGAGAGTGACAGTTTTACAGTTTAGGTGGAGCTATAGTGAAATAACGAAAAATCGCCCACCTAGCTACACTCCCGCATGTGTGGCAGAGGGCAGAGTAGGTGATAATACCGGAGATAGAATGTGAAGGATAAATAATATGATGACGATAATAATAATAATAACAATAATTCATATTTGAACGTTATTAAATAACTAATAGTAATCTATGTGCCACAACGTTGTGACGCGTGCGTATGTGCGTGCATGCATGCGTGCGTGCGCGTGTGCGCGCGCGTGCAGTGTTCAGAGCCTCCGTACAGATAGATGTCCGCTACGCACACGAGCAGATAGCGTCTAAGATATAATCTAATGTAGGTCTCATTGACCCATGATAGCCGGCCCTGAACTTCTATAACTGCTGATATATATTACTGCCCGTGCCTCTGCGTGTTGGGGCGTAAAACAGTGTATGCGCACTACGTATGCCCTCACCGCGCACTGCACCCTTCAACGTTACCTTACACCTCACACGCGAATCTGGGTTATTAGCAAATGATTTCGCGGGAGGGCAGATTCTTAATAAGCCGATTATATTCGCCTCATTATGATCACATTTCTAATATATTGTCGCGGCAGATTGCAATGAATATTAAAGGATTACATTATTTCGAACACGTTCGCACGGAGACAGCACTGACCTTGGCGTGACGTTGAAGCCACGACGACTAACGCACGACTCCCACGTTCCTACCCGTCTCCGGCTCCCCATCCGCCTCCGCGGTGTATAATAGCCGAGCCGTACATCCTCCGCTACCTCACTGACACTATAAATCTTACGTCGAAGGGCACGCAGCAGCTGGCGTGGGACATTATTAAATAGGGGCAAATGTATGGAATACCACGTCCTCCCCGTGATCGTGAAATAAGAGCTCAGACACGTGTTAATGGTGGGTTTGTAGGTGATATTATGCATGTGTATAGACAAATTAATTATAATTTTATAACATAGCCATGCATGAATTATTATTCGTCAAAGTGTCAATTATTAGTAATAATATTACCTTTCCTGTATAACGTTTATTTCTTGTTTTTATTTTTAATTACGTTTATTGCATTTCTTGTATACCGTGTATAGAGTATATAGACAGACAGGTTAGTTAGTTAATATAACCATGAATTATTCTTCGTGAAAGTGCTAATTATTATTAATAATATTGCCTTTCTTACGACCCAGTATGAATAGTAAGTATCGATAATTTTTTCAGTCATCTGCATATATAGCTGCGGTTTCCTGCATGTCAGCCTGTTCTAGCTACCTACTAGTATATCGCCATCAGCAGTAAGCCACGGCTCATCCTTGCCCCACTCTCTCGCATATCTAGCAAAACCGCAGAACTTATCAGCGTTCAAATATAGACAGGCTACTTGAGAGAGGCGATAAGGGCATCTGTGTGCTCAGCCGTTGCTATATAGTCACCACAGAGGTGCTCTTTGCTACACACAGCAAGTACCGTTCACATACACACACGTTGACACACACGAGCGCGCGCACGCATACATACACGCACACGCACATGCGCACGCGCCATCTTTCTATTTCTCTCTCGCGCGCTCTCTCTCTCTCCCCTTCCCCTCTCTCTATCTCTCTCGATTGCTCGTTCTCGCTCTCGCATACATGCACGCACACACACATGCGCACGCGCTCTCTTTCTCTCTCTCTCTCTCTCTCTCTCGATTGCTCGTTCTCGCTCTCTGAGCCTCTCTCCCTCTTCTCGTTCTCATTCTCGTCCTCAACCCTCTCTCCCATTTATCGCGCCCTCTCCCCTCTTCGCCTTCCCCCTTCTCTCCCTCCCCTTCTCGGCTTCTCGCGAGCGCTCGCCCGCATGCGCTCTGTTCCCATTCATGTTTTCCCTGCCAGGCGCGTGTTTGGCCAAACACGCGGGGGCTCCAGACGACCGCTGACGCGCGGCGATCGCCGCTCCTTTCACCCACCAGCCTCAACTCCTATACACGGGTACTATTTTACTAAGGACAGAGAAGAGAGAAGTTATGTTAAGGAAGAGCCATGTTCAATCTTTACATATACGGCCACGCTCATGTTCCTGTTATATGCATAATACGCAGATGATGCGTATGTAATGAGAAGTATTTGAGTATGCAAGCATTCACATTGTAGAGCTAAGTTCCGCGCTGTTGTAGCTAGAATTTCGACATCGCACACGGGAGGATGGCACAGACATCGATGCAACTCTCCCTCTCTTTCTCTCTCATACATGATACGCCAACTGGCAGTCGAGAGTTCATTCACCAGGGCGCACTCCGTGGGGGTGAAAGAGAGAGAGAGAGAGAGAGAGAGAGAGAGAGAGAGAGAGAGAGAGAGAGAGAGAGAGAGAGAGAGAGAGAATTCAGATGTTAACGTAACTGCTTTTGTAATATCTTTTCTCGAGTCGAAACTTCGATCGTGTAGTGAACGCGTGAATGTGTTAAAATCTAATCGCTCTAATCTAATGGCAAACTTTCACCGTCTGTAATAATTACGTATAGGTGTAATTATCGTTTTGTCTCGGGCGTAGGTGTGCGACGCGCGATTCCTGGGTCACCGTCTCGTTCCTCTTTCATCGTGCAATTCCTTATTAATTGTGTCGTTCCCATTTATCGTGTCATTCCTCGGTCACCGTGTTATTTCTCGTTTATCGTGTCATACCTCGTCATCATGTTATTTCTCGTTTATCGTGTCATTTCTCGTTTATCGTGCAAGTTCTCGTTTATTGTGTCATTCCTTGGTGTAGCACTCGTCTTGTCATCGCGTGAGCTAGAGCGTGACTCGCGAATATCGGTAAATTAAATGTCGCTATCTCTGTTGATGACATTGAAAAACATTAGACTTTCTCTCTCTCGCTTCGTTTGTCTTCTACAGCTCTCTTCCGATAAAAGAGGGAGAGTTGGCGGGATAACAGAAAAGGAAAAATGAAGCATGAACCTCGTCTTCCGGAGCAGAACGGGTCAGGGAGAGGAGGAAGAGAAGGAGACTGAGGTTGAGAACGGTTAAGGGACATAAGGCTCGCCTGTTTCCGTGAGAGGGAAAGGGGAGGAGGAGAAGGGATGGAGGTAGAGGCTGAGAATGAATCTAAGGAACCGTAAAGCCAGCCTGTTTGCAGAAACGGAAAAGGAGGTAGAAGAGGAGAAAGGGGAGACGATGTATGTGGAGGCTGATGGCTTGCGTAAAGCCCGCCTGCTTCCGGAGGAGGAGGGGGAGGAGGATAAGAAGAAGGCGAAGTATGAAGAGACCAAGGGCGTACGTGAGTAAAGTCCGCCTGCTTCCGGAAGAGGGGAAGAGGAGGAGGAGGATAAGAAGAAGGAGGCGAAGTATTAGGAGACCAAGAGCGTAAGTAAAGCCCGCCTACTTACGGAGGAGGAGGGGGAGGAGGAGGAGGAGACAGTGCGAATCAGGAGATGTTGCCTAACAGTGTCTCACATCGATGAATATCTGATGTTGCTTGCATCGCCGATAACAGAGCTTCGCCGATCAGATTCGCCTCTTTCCTGTCTATCCATTAATGTTCTCGCTGCCACAGTTTTCATTCATTCATTACGATCCGGAATTCCCCACCTCCTCCCCAACGCGACAGATTCGGCTCGCCGCGCGAGAGAGAAAGTTTCTTAACTGGGACAGGATCCCCGAGCGAACTAGCATCCACTCCGCATCATCCTCGCTGCATGCCCTGCCTCCGCGCGCGCAAGCGTCGAGGGCCCCCTTCACGTCACCATGGCAACTAGCATCCGACAACAGGATGCAGTCACATCTAAAAATACTGCGGCTTCCTGTTCGCAAATGAATTTCACTTGTGGCCGCCGCCGCCGCAGTCGCTGCTCTCGCTACATCTGCGACCCTACTCTCTTCTCCCTACCCCTCGCGGAGGGAGATAGAGAAAAAAAGCCTATGGCCAGAACTCGAAATGTCAAAGGGAGATGGCGAGCGAACGCATAACGATGGCAACGGCGATTTTTTTCTTTACACACAGATATGAATCTCACATCAAAATCTGCATAAATTACTACCATTTCGATATCGTAAGAGGGCGCGAGAGAGGGAAAGAGAGAGCTAGAGAGAAAAAGAGAGAGAGAAAGAAAGAGAGAAAGAGAGAGAGAGAGAAAGAAAGAGAGAAATAGAAAGAGAGAAGCACG
>NW_014577247.1:297380-298073 GCF_000485595.1 Priapulus caudatus
TATATATATATACACGGGTCGGCTAGCGTTCCACTACGGATGTGTTCCCCCCGCGGCATGCGTTCAACAGTCAACAGGAAGGATTGGTAGGGAGAGAAGACAGGCGGTATGGGACGAGGGAAGGAGGGCCCGAAAGATAGAAATATGTAAACCACGCGCACAGATACACCAGGCTCCGCTTCCCACAACATAAATTATCCTACATATATATAGCATTCAGCTGCTAAACGATATCGCCTACAGCCAACTGCCAGTGTTCGCCTAACCAAGCGTGGCGAGTGTATCTTAGACCTGACCGACGTCTCAGCGGAGTAGACGTAATATTAAACTAGTTAACTACGCAATCCGCCAACCAAGCTTTCAACTCACCGATAATAGAGGTAATTAACCAAAATATTCTTCATTAACCAACTAACCAATAGTATTTTAACTAAACTATTATTCATTCAAATGACGGGCAAAGTCTTAAATTATCGGTCAAACCCGTCATTTAACTAAAACGTCTTTAGCTAAACACGACCTTGTCTAACTTTCTTGGCTATTAATTAACCAAGTCCTCACGCTAACTTAGTCATCAATATAAATTAGCTCTTAATCACCTATAGTCATCGAGTGACTGTAAGCTTCAACTTAACCCAGTCTTCAACTTATTAACGCTCGGTCCTCAACGATAACGCTAGTTTGACTAATACA
>NW_014577247.1:302072-303633 GCF_000485595.1 Priapulus caudatus
GGAGGGATGAAGCTGCGATCACTGTTGAGTTACACGAGTTTGACTTCTCTGACCAACATGTGACGGGTACAGGTGGGTGCTCAGCGTGATGGGTACAAAGGTAGGGGGGGGGGGTGAAATCTCGATTCAAGGTTCACTGGTGAGTGTGGGACGGGGCGATGGCATAGCAGTCAGACCCGCAACTGTCAGCAACGTGCCTGGGAATGATGTGCGTATAAGGGCAATAAACGGCGAGAATAAGAGATGCCACTCCCTAGCTCTCTGTTTATAGACGCAGACAGACAGACGATTGTAAGAGATGACATCTAAAGCCTGCTGATCTGCATAGCGCAGACAGACAACGATGTAAGAGATGACACTCCTAAAGCCTGCTATCTGCATAGCACAGACAGACAACGATGTAAGAGATGACACTCCTAAAGCCTGCTGTCTACATAGTACAGACAGACGTCAGAGGACGCTCCCGCAGCTTGCTGCATGTCTGACCTTATCGCGATCTTTGTATGACGCTACAGTGACACGTGGCGATGAGACAATAGCCGATTTCGAGCTCCTCGCCATTGAAGCCGGCAAGGGATGCTGATGCTGATGCCTCCACACACGGCAACCCCCGCGCCTGTGCAAAGAATACAATATCGGCGCGCAATGTCAGCAGAAGGTTGTATTTTTTCTGCGCGCGAGTATTTCCTGTAGGATGTTTGTGAAACAGATCAAGTTATCCAACTTTTCGGCATATCTGGGCCTCTCACATCTGGCCGCTACTAGTCTCGTGTTCTCTCTCTCTCTCGCTCTCTCTCTCTCCCTCCCCTCGCTCTCTCTTTCTCTACCTCTCTTTCTCTCTCTTTCTCTACCTCTCTTTCTCTCTCCATAACCCCCTCTCTCTCTCTTTCTCTTACTCTAGCTCTCCCTCGATATCTGTCTCGGTCTCTCTGTCTGTCTCTCCCCTTCTTTCCACTCCTCATTTTTCTCTCTGGCTAACTCTTTCCCCCGCTGTCTCGGTTTTTCGCGCCCCCTCTCTAACTCTCTCGCTGTCGCTGTCGCCGCGGGGGTGTAACACGGTGCTCTAATCCCCCGTGCGTGGGAGTTCCTCAACCCGGTTTTTTTCTATCGTCTACGTGCTGACGCGGGAAGGGGCGGACCGTATGAGTGTTGATCCTCACACATGCAGTAATCCTAGTGTGGCCTATAATTCCGGCACGACTGATCCACGGATCATCCTTACACGGGCCATCCCTACACGGATCATCCTTACACGGATCATCCTTACACGGATCATCCTTACACGGATTATCCTTACACGGATCATCCTTACACGGATCATCCTTACACGGATTATCCTTACACGGATCATCCGTACACGGATTATCCTTACACGGATCATCCTTACACGAATCAACGATACGCAAACAGCCAACAAGTAAATAACTAACACGCAAATAGCTAACACGTAAACTGCTAGTAACCGCCATGACGAGTCATGGTTTTGATCAACCTCGCTCACAGACGTGGGTCACGTGACCATCACATTGATCCCGTGTAAATCCATGATACGCGCGAGAAA
>NW_014577247.1:306136-310117 GCF_000485595.1 Priapulus caudatus
GCATGCCTCGCAGATAGATAGCAGTGGTCCCTGCAACCATCAGTTTGTATATACTAGCTGGAACCCGCGCTAAGCGCGGCTTAGTGACTGTGATGCATGTGGTACCGAGTTCAATACCCAGAGAGATAAGAGAATAGATTGACCTTGACATTGACATTTAACTCATTATCACATGCTTATTTCTACTTACATTATTGGCTTACAAAAATCATAAAAATCATTATTGGGCTTACATCAGCACAAACGTTGACAGACGGCGAAATATTACAGCACAACTTTCACAAAGGCGACGAAATATTAGGCAAGGCAAAGATAGATAGCGCCCCCTATTTTCAGGCAAATCTACCTTTGTTGGTTGTCTTTTTAAGCCTTTCTTACCGTTTTTCAACCGAGTATACGTTTAGAACCCCGTCCCGTGTATTCATCTATCTCTTCTGTGAATTTGGCGCTATTTTGATCACAAACTGGCGGAGCCTTTCATTAACATACATACATACTAACATTCGCCAATTATAGTAAGATGAGCACAGTCAATATTCGATCATCAGCTAAAGGGAGAGAGGGAGGGAGAATGTGTGGGACTAATACTAGTAATGCGTGGAGAAAAGAGGTGGGGATAAAGCGGAGGGAGAGAGAAGAGAGAGAGAGAGAGAGAGAGAGAGAGAGAAGAGAGAGAGAGAGAGAGAGAACAGGGAGAGAAGCAGCAATAGACAGAGAGGGCGGAGAAACACAGAGATACATATATATAGAATATAAAGAATGCGATATATAGCAATAAAGAGAGAGCGTGCTGAAGCGCACGAGCGAGCGAGTGAGAGATGGGGGAGACAGATAGATAGAGAAAGAGAGAGAGAGAGAGAGAGAGAGAGAGAGAGAGAGAGAGGAGAGAGAGAGAGAGAGATGGTGGATGCGTGGGAAACACGCCAGAGGGAAGACCAGCCGACGGCTCGAGTCACGGCTGATTTCGTTAGAGCGCGCAAACGGCCGGCAAAACGACCGGGGGGCAGATAAAGACATCGCCCGCAGCGCGCAGCTACGCGTATTGTTCAGCAGACGACGATTTATGATGACACAACCAGATCTGAGCGCGAGCGAGAGCGGGAGAGGGAGGAGAAGGTCTGCAGTGTTGATGATGCAACCAAGCCCACAAGTGCAGCATCTCTCACACACACACATAGACAGAGCGGGTGCCCCGTAGACTGCCGCCTGCGCCGGAACGCCGCATGCACATGACGCTTTTCGAAGAGGCATGATGACAGACTAGGTTCGCCGCCAATGTCGCTCGAAGGTTGCAAACGTTGTGCTGTTTTTGCTCCAGTCGCGTTCCTCTCCCCGCGCCATTGTTTGTTGAACAGATCAAGTTAGGTAGTTTTCTGGGCCAAAGCATCCTCGACCCAGCTAAGTGTTTGCGACCCCCGTGACCCGACCTGCGGTTAGGCTAAGCAGCCACGTGACGTGCACGACCTCCGATCTCAGGTGAGTTCAACTAGTAACAGGTATAGTGACGACTGTGTCAAAGGTCCGCTGAGTACGTCAAAGGTGTCTATTCCATTGTTAATCTATTGTCATGTCTTTGTCAGATCAAGTCTTCATACACTGTCCCAGGGAATCCTCACTGAACGATCAGTGTAAGCTAGTGTTTCTGCCTATCCTTTACTATCACTGCGTCATACGATATACTACCTATATCTATGTTACAGCCATTTTTGGATAAACTCAATGCAAACTAAACATTCGCGTTCCAGTCGCGAGTGTCGACCTGGAATCGCCAAAAATATTTTAACGAAGAAATGATTTACTCCGGGGTTTAATTCGATGTTCACCGGTTCTAGCAAAACAATAATCATGATCACACACATAGGTATAGGCTGTTAAGTGTGATGGTGCTACAGCAGCAGCTTCCAGAGATGCACTCTAGGGACCATTGCCCACATGTCTTTTGTACAGACGAGACTCAAAAGATTAAAAAAGCCCCGAATAAGTAAAAACACTAAAATATTTTTATTTTTTATTCGCTAAATGCGTAGAATTTCGCATTCAGCAGGAGAGCTATAGTTGTCAACTATGTGCGCAGTCAGCAGGTTTTGTACATCTAGATGATAAATTATATAAATTAGCATACGGGCACGTACAATGGATAACCACAACATGGGCAGACGAAATCCACACCCTCAGCGCCCCCTCTAGTCATCGCCAACAAGGGCAGCCTAACATGTAGATATTACTCGCTATAACGGTAAACACGTATGCAACCACCTCTACTGGATTCTATGGATATATCTACTTGCGGCTGATACGTAAGTTCGTTTTTACAGCAGTCACAAATTGTCTACAGCCTCGAAATCTCACGATACGTGTATTTGCGATACTTATATGTCGTGTAGCGTTTTCTATACACTGTGATGCTCGAGGTGACAGTGATGAATTATGAATGACTCGCACTGACTGGTACTCCACTACCGCAACACCAACTAACATTCACTGACCACACGTGACGGTCACTAACTAGGTGACATCGAGAGGGGGGGTAATTAGTAATTACTAGACCTATTATTTACCCATGTTGCCGTTGATTGACCAAAGCTGCGATCACTCTTGAGTTACACGTAGTTGACATTCTCTGACCACATGTGACGGTCACTACCAAAGGTAGGGGGGGGTGAAAATCATCGATTCAAGGTTCACTGCTGAGTGTGGGACGGGGCGATGGCATAGCAGTCAGACAGCAACTGTCAGGCACTCCTGGCGCATGCTGTGCGTATAGGACAATAAAACAGCGAGAATAAGAGATGCCACTCCCCTAGCTCTCTGTCTGTATAGCGCAGACAGACAACGATGTAAGAGATGACACTCCTAAAGCCTGCTGTCTGCATAGCGCAGACAGACAACGATGTAAGAGATGACACTCCTAAAGCCTGCTGTCTGCATAGCGCAGACAGACAACGATGTAAGAGATGACACTCCTAAAGCCTGCTGTCTGCATAGCGCAGACAGAGAGACCAACGATGTAAGAGTGACACTCCTAAAGCCTGCTGTCTACATAGTACAGACAGACGTCAGCAGGACGCTCCCGCAGCTTGCTGCATGTCTGACCTTATATCGCGATCTTTGTATGACGCTACAGTGACCACGTGGCGATGAGACAATAGCCGATTTCGAGCTCCTCCATTGAAGCGCGGCAAGGGATGCTGTGCTGATGCCTCCACACACGGCAACCCCCGCGCCTGTGCAAAGAATACAATATCGGCGCGCAATGTCAGCAGAGGTTGTATTTTTTCTGCGCGCGAGTATTTCCTGTAGGATGGTTGTGTGAAAGCAGATCAAGTTATCCAACTTTTCGCATATCGTGGGCCTCTCACATCTGGCCGCTACTAGTCTCGTGTTCTCTCTCTCTCTCTCGCTCTCTCTCTCCCCCCTCGCTCTCTCTTTCTCTCTCTTTCTCTACCTCTCTTTCTCTCTCAATAACCCCCTCTCTCTCTCTCTTCTCTTACTCTAGCTCTCCCTCGATATCTGCTCGTCTCTCTGTCTGTCTTCTCCCCTTCTTTCCACTCCTCATTTTTCTCGTCTGGCTAACTCTTCCCCCGGCTGTCTCGGTTTTCGCGCCCCCTCTCTAACTCTCTCGCTGTCGCTGTCGCCGCGGGGTGTAACACGGTGCTCTAATCCCCGTGCGTGGGAGTTCCTCAACCCGGTTTTTTTCTATCGTCTACGTGCTGACGCGGAAGGGGCGGACCGTATGATGTTGATCCTCACACATGCAGTAATCCTAGTGTGGCCTATAATTCCGGCACGACTGATCCACGGATCATCTTACACGGGCATCCCTACACGGATCATCCTTACAGGGATCATCCTTACACGGATCATCCTTACACCGGATTATCCTTACAGCGGATTATCCTTACCGAATCATCCTTACCGGATCATCCTTACACGGATTATCCTTACACGCGATCATCCTTACACGGTAATCATTACACGGAT
>NW_014577247.1:311474-319577 GCF_000485595.1 Priapulus caudatus
ACGTGCCACGTCAAGCACCCTTCAGTACATCAGCACTCACGTATGAAATTAACGTAAGACAGACCATACAGCTCTGGACGATTCTTGATTCGGTTGGGTAAGCTATGGCACTTATATGATAGCGTCAGCCGGCGCGTGTAAAAACATAACACGGAAACTGGGGTGTCTATATATGCAAGCCGGTACGGGCAGATTATAGCACGCATATATGCTAACATCATTGACTAAGTCCGTCGTCGCACGCACCCGGACGTACGAGCGCCCCACACAAACTGAAAATCTCAAATATTCACCAGAAGACGTAATTTAGCTTAAGGACACTGTGCTCTATGAGGCTTATCGGATCTAGAATACACTATACATACCAGCATGATCACTCGCCCCACGCACTGCCCCAACCCCCGCGGCTATCGAGCCGGCCGGCCGCCCAGGCCCGCGTCGACTCACGCACGCCCGCAACACGTCCAACGGGGCATGCCACGCACAGATGGGGGATCGAGAGAGTCAAAGGGACGTGTATGAGATGTGACTTTACAAACTTACCACAACCACCCCCTGCATCCCCGAGTTCACGCCCCCCTCCCCCCCCCCCGTTTGAAGTCAATGCAGTTGAAATAGCGGCATTCTCTCGCAGAGGTGGTGTACTTGGTAGGAGCATGATCTGCCGGCCCCCAACGGTAGGGCTTTGGCGATCAGACGCTAGAGCTGCGGCAAGGGCATTGAGGCGCGCGAGAGGCAGATTGAGAGTAAACCATTCACCGGCACCTCTGCTCTCTCACTCGCTCTCTCTCTTCTCTGTGCTCTCCCTCTCTCTCTTCTCTCTCTCTCTCTCTCGTCTCTCTCTCTGCCGCGCGGCGCGCTTCTCTCTCTCTCTCCTCTCTCTTCTCTCTCTTCTTCGTCTCTGGCGCGCCAGCTCATCGTCTTTTTAATCGATCCTTCTTCTCTCCTCTCTCTTCCTCTCTTCGGGTAAGTCTTTTTCTCTGCGCGAGCAAGCTCTCTTTCTCTCTCTGTCATCTCTCTCTCGTCTCTCTCTCTCTTCGCCTCTCTCTCTCTCTTCTCCATCTCTCTCTCTCTCTCTCTCTTCTCTCTCTTCTCTCTCTCTCTCCTCTCTTCTCTCTCTCTCTCTCTCTCTCTCTCTCTCTCTCTCTCCCTCTTTCTCTCTCTCGGTCTCTGCTCTCTCTCTGCTCTCCTCTCGTCTTCGTTCTCTCGTTCTCTACGTCTCTCTCTCACTCGCGTCTGCTCTCTCTCTTCCTCCTCTACTCTCATCTCTCTCTCGTCTCTCTCTCAGCCTCCTCTCTTCTCTCTCACCCGGCGCCAGCCGACAAAGGAATAGCGCATTTGTATTGCCATGGCAACCGCGCATTAACCAATCTCTCTCAGGAATTTTTCTTCGCTCGTAGTGGAAATGTCTGAGCAGAGCCGAGACGAAAACAAGATTTGCGAGAGAGAGAGAGAGAGAGAGAGAGAGAGAGAGAGAGAGAGAGAGAGAGAGAGAGAACGAGAGAGAAATAGACAGAGAGATGGAGATAGAGAGTAGAGAAATAGATAATTAGATACGTAGATAGATAGATAGATAGATAGATAGATAGATAGATAGATAGATAGACAGGCCGGCAGGCAGGCAGGCAGCCGGGGAGGCAGACGGGCAGACGGATAGACAGGCAGGCAGGCAGACAGACAGACAGACAGACAGACAGACAGACAGACAGACAGACAGACAGACAGACAGACAGATAGATAGATAGATAGAACGATAAATAGATGGATAGCTAGATAGTTAGATAGATAAATTCCCCCTTCTTTTTCTATCTTTACTCTCTCCCTCTCACCCTCGCTCTCCCCCGAACGCTTATTAACACTGTATGGTTTTTGTCAAGTTCGTAGTAACCTTTTTGCCAGCGACCCGTGACTAAGCAGGCAGCAATTTGTCTAAGCTACTTCTAAAGCGCGGCTACTGTATACGGCGAGAAGAACTGCTAGATAATTGTCCGGAGAGAATTGCAGCCCTCTGTATAGCCAGCCATACAGCTCTACTGCGCACTCACATTTCCAGCCATGGGGGCTGAGGAGGAGGAGGCGAGGCGCTCTCTCCGGCGAACTCCCTACGCAACCCTAACACGCTCTGGTGGAGGGAACTGTGGAATGCGCGTAGAGACATCTTAAGGAAGTACCATTATTCAGAACCCGTCTCCCTCAATTTCCCACACCCACGCTGGGCTTGCCATGCACCATCCCCACCCACACCTAGTCCTTCATCACAGCATCCCCCACGATAGCCGTCCTACACAGCATCCCCACCACACATACCTCTCCCCCACAGCATTTACACCCCACATAGTCTCCCCCCCCCGCAGCATCCCCACTCACCTACCCCTCGCTAACAGCCTCCCCAGCCCTAACTACCATCCCTTATAGCATCCCCACCCCACATACGCCTCCCTTACATCATCTCCACCCCAACCTAAGCCTTGCTTACATCCCCTCCCTTACAGCCTGCCCACCCCGCCTAACCCTCTCTTACAGCATCCCCACCCACCTACCCCTCCCTTACAGCATCCGCATCCCAACCTAACCCTCTCTTACTGCATCCCCACTCCCAACCTAACCCTCCATCACTGCACCCCCTTCCCCCCCCCACCTTGGCTACGAGCTGGCAGGAAACGCGCCGGCAGCAGCAGCAGCAAACAGCAACGATCGACTCATCATCACCTCAGCTGTTATTGCCCCTAAGTAACTTCAGCTTGCCACGCACGCTGCTGCTGCGCTGTTAGTGCGATTTCGAAAATGGATTTTGGGCTAGACGCCGTAAAAAAATCAAAACCACTTGTCCAGCATACGTTGTGCGTGCGCTAGTTTTTTTCGGCCCTGTCTCGCACACAGTCCGCTGTAGGCACACGAGTGTACATCGGTGTTACAGCATCACACACAGCTGTAATCATGAGGCAACACACGCACGAACGCACGCACGCACGCACGCTTGTGCACAACCACATACTGTAGTTGCTAATATCCATCCATTCATGAATGGCAGCGCCCACCGACTCGAACAACCATGATGGTTGATGTCAGTGAGAGGTGTGTATGGCTAACGAACACGATCAATCAAGACCTATATAAGCATCACGTGTTAGATGCATCAAAAACACACCGCGTGCTCGACCTCTGCTGCTGCTGTTGCTGCTGCTGCTGTTGTTGTTGCTGCTGCTGCTGTTGTTGTTGTTGCTGCTTGCTACTACAGTACTGTGCTGATTTTGCTTCTGCTGCTGCTGCTGCCACGCCAACTACCACAACCGCTACAACTAACATTAGCACTACTACTGCTACCACGACAACTACAATTACCCTTCCCATTACCACTACCACTACCACCAGGAGTAAGATAATATAGGATCCTATATTATCTTACTCCTGCTACCACTACACCGTCATATGAGGTACGAACATCCCTTGGTCTTACCCCGCCGCCCGCACAACCCTCGTTATACGTACTAATCCCTCCACGATGCTGGCAAAGTTCAACGAGAGAGCAAAGATGACAATGGAGACGCCGCATCAGCTACACAATTACCTATCACAGCACGGCGCGGATTCGATATGACGTGCTTTTCGTGCCACTAATTGCTGGGATCGGAATGAATTCCTCGCACAAGTTCATCACCCGATCACGTCTACAGCTCTACGCGTACACTACATGCCCACATACGGCATCCCAGTTCCACTGGACATAACGCGGATATATACTAACTCTACTGTATAGAGAAGAATATATACACACCAGTGCTAGAGGGTTCGATACAACCAATGACAGTACCATAGAACTAACGTATCATCCGGGATAGCAGGTATACATACTAGCTCTACCGCTAAGAGCAGGTAGGCACGTGAGCAATAGTTAACAGCATCCTAGCTCTACCGCACAGAATAGTGTATAATGCATATCCGTGTCAGAGAGAACGAGTAGACTTAACTAATACCAGCACTACCTCTATAACAAGCAGCTCCGGGAAACGGCCAGGTCGTGCCCGACTGCGATATACACTAACTAGTATTATATATATATATATAGTATTATAGGTAGTTGGTCTCGCTATACACTTCTATGGCACGACCGCATACACTGTCGCTAGACAGATGTTTAGTCACGTCTTGTCCGCAAATGCAGACGTTATAATTCCGCTTTGCTAATCTGAGGGTGCGGGTTTAACCATTACTGGGGTCTGCGTCGGCTCGGACTAAGTCACGTCGAGCTACTCTAACAGCACCCTCTGGTGTGGATATGGTACTGTGACAGAGACAGCAGCCTTCGAGGTGTGACATTCACGTGTGAAATCTCGTGCTATACTGGGCTACAGTAATCGTATCAGGAGTGTCATAATATAGACCATGACATCTATACATCTATATTATCTCGATATACATATCTCTCTCTATGCATCTATATATCTCTGGATTCTCTGCTATACATCTATATTATGACACTCCTGAACGTATTTAGTAAGTGTATGTAACAGGTGCCATCATTCCCCCGACGCCATGGACCAGCAGCTCAGGGGAACATGTCCGAGACCAACAGTTCTCCGCTCCCTGGTACAGGCAGGATACGACGGACAGGAAACGTGTCCGGCTGTACAAAACATTACTCGTGAATAAGCATTAAAGGAATTCTTACTACGCCTACGCTAACCCTCGACTCGTACTCAATATGACAAATTATCATAGCAACATTGCTAGCTAGCCAGTGAACACATGGGTTGGCCGAATAGTTAATACATCCTGGTGCATTGATCCAAACCTAGTCTGTATACACGGCAATCCCTCCCAGCATAGCATGGTTATATTACATTGCCACTCGCTCTTTTCACCACCCACTAGTCGCCCACAAGTCCTTCCATAATGTCTCTCTGTGTGTCACGGCCCCGGATCAAAGCAAGCACGATAAGCTGTTCAAGCAGCCTCTCCCAGTCTAGTGTACATGTGGCTACCCCCGTATACTTGTACATGTAGCTCTGTCAGCATATATGTCCGTGTAACTGTCCGAGTATACATCTACGTGCTCATATACAGCTCCCGCGGTATAAACGTACGTGTAGCTTTTCCAGTCTACATGTACATGTATCTCAAAAGGCTGAGGGTGTGAGTGAAGCCCGCCTGCTTGCCGGCAGCAGCAGTACCTGTTGTTGACGGTTCGCAGACGATGCTGTTCAACATCTGGCTGACAGATCAGAAGTGAGAGGCTCCGTGTGCGTGTCTGCTGCTGTAGCCATCCCAACCATACCCGCGAATTCTCCCACCCTATTCTCCTACTGTAGCTATGCCCAGCCATCCCTGGGAATTCTCCACCGCTGTTCCCCTGCTGTAGCTATCCCCAGCAATTCCAGAGAATTCTCTCACCCTATTTCCCTGCTTTATCCATTCTCAGCCATCCCGGAGAATTATCCATCAATATTCCACTACTGTAGTGCCGGAACTATTCTCAGAATAACCGGGATTTCTCCCTCCTCTTCTGTTTTTGCTGATCACGAATCGCCGATGCGTTGCTAACAGAAATGACTTGCCAATTTAGATGGGTCGCCAACAGCGATGGGTTGCCAACAGAGATAAGTTGCCAACAGAGATGATGTTGCCAACAGATACACGTTTCCAATAGAGATGTGTTGCCATCAGAGATAAATTGCCAATAGAAATATGTTGCCATATAGAGACGCGTTGCCATTAACTAACAGACATGTGTCTGGTACCCCCTCCCCTTGCTGCACGGCACTGCAACCACAAGCTGCTGCTGCGCCACAGAGAATTGATTCATAAGCCACACAAAAAGCAGCTATACAAACTTGGTTCCCGGCCAAAAATCACTTCCTCCACGAATATGGAAACCAAATGTCGACTGGCCGAAAGGGAAAACACGCGCAACCCTGCGAGGCAGAATCCCCCGCGGGCGTCCTGCACACCGAGACGCACCGACGCGGTCAGGATAGGGTAGTGCGGAGCGGAGAGGCTCCGCCGAGCAAACAACCTGCTGAATGCAGATGGGGCTTCCACGTGCTGCGGAGCAGCAACGCGCTAAACTAGCTAACGCGTTTCGGTGCAACAACGTTGTAAGTCCCCGAAAGGCGGCTTGCTCGGCCGTATAGCTCTCGTGTGGTACGGGGGTTTTAGATCTACACTCGTGATGTCGGTTTTCACGTCGATCGCGAACAGATAGCTCACATATTAAATCAACACCTCGTTGTTCTCCTCTCCCGCGCGCCTGATTCTCGCCATCGCCCCCTCTCATTCACGTCCTCTCTCCCTTGCTTTCTCTTAAACGACGATAGGAAGAAGCAGCTGGTACTGTGCAAGTGGTCCAATCTACCACCTCACTCCTCCTCCTCCTCCTCATTCTTCTCCTCCTCCTCCTCCTCCCCCTCCTCCTCCTCTCCTACTATCCCTTATTACGGTGATTGGGGGTAGCCAGCTGGTATTGGTGGTCCCTTCGTCCCGCTCTTTCTCTCTCTCTCTCTCTCTCTCTCGCTCTCTCTATCTCGCGCTCTCTCTCTCTCTCTCTCTCTCTCCTCTCTCACTAGTCCCTCTCACGGTGACTGGGATATAACCAGCTAGTGTTAGAGGTTCCCCTCCCATCTCTCCTCCTTCTCACCCTCTCCTCCAATTATGATTGAGAGATAGTCAGCTAGTGTTAGAGGTTCCCCTCCCATCTCTCCTCCTTCTCACCCTCTCCTCCAATGAGGACTGAGAGATAGTCAGCTAGTGTTAGAGGTTCCCCTCCCATCTCTCCTCCTTCTCACCCTCTCCTCCAATGAGGACTGAGAGATAGTCAGCTAGTGTTAGAGGTTCCCCTCCCATCTCTCCTCCTTCTCACCCTCTCCTCCAATGAGGACTGAGAGATTGTCAGCTAGTGTTAGAGGTTCCCCTCCCATCTCTCTTCCTTCTCACACTCTCCTCCAATGATGACTGAGAGATAGTCAGCTAGTGTTAGAGGTTCCCCTCCCATCTCTCCTCCTTCTCACCCTCTCCTCCATTGATGACTGAGAGATAGTCAGCTAGTGTTAGAGGTTCCCCTCCCATCTCTCCTCCTTCTCACCCTCTCCTCCAATGAGGACTGAGAGATAGTCAGCTAGTGTTAGAGGTTCCCCTCCCATCTCTCCTCCTTCTCACCCTCTCCTCCCACAATGTGTGAGAGATAGCCAGCTGATGTTAGAGGTTCCCCTCTCACCTTCTTCTGTGTATAAAGCACCGTACATACACGTCATAGTAACCATGTTGACATGACTGCGGTTTTTGCGCAAACAAATTTCCTATTTACTCGCACTCGCGACTCACGATTGTTGCCTTGGTAACGGCCGTCCGCGTTGCAAAAGTTAGATATTGGCCAAAATGCAAACACGGATGGAATCAAGAAGAGAGTTTGGCCAGGTGGATGGGTGAGCAGTATAACTGTCAGGCAGACAGGTGGGTGGGCGGACGGGCGAGCAAACAGACGGTCAGACAGACGAGTGGGTGGATGGACAGATAGGCGGGTAGGTTTACGTGCGGTCAGACAGGCGAGTGGGTGGATGGACATACAGGCGGGTAGGCAACAGCAACCGAGAGCATTAGAACGCGCGTTGCGTGAACTACGTCTATCCTTCTCTCATCCTCGCCGCACTCTCCCCTCCCCAGTCCTCATCTTCAAGGTGCCGCCATCTACCCTCACGCTCACCCATCCTCCCCCCACCTTCGTCCTCACCCTTGCCATCGCACCCAAATACGCTGTGTGAACCGCTACGATAATATCCCTAGCCCTCGCCCTACCTTCACGCCCCCACGCGGCCAAGGTCGTGTCGCGACGTTCTGGCTATCTGCCACACACATAGACTGGTAACTCTTTTATAGGTAGAGAGAAATAGATAGATAGATAGATAGATAATAGATAGATAGATAGATAGATAGATAGATAGATAGATAGATAGATAGATAGATAGATAGATAGATAGATAGATAGATAGATAGATAGATAGATAGATAAAGAGAGAGAGAGCGAGAGAGAAAGGAGAGAGAGGAGAGAGAGAAGAGAGAGAGAGAGAGAGAGAGAGAGAAAGAGAGAGAGAGAGAGGGGGGGAGAGAGAG
>NW_014577247.1:323145-335505 GCF_000485595.1 Priapulus caudatus
CAGTCTTAAAGGTAATCAAGTCTTTAACTTAATCGTGTCCTTAACGTAACCTAGACTTCAACGTAACCCAGTCTTAAAGGTAACCAAATCTTCTATTTAAGCGTCCTAAGCTAGTCTCGGTGTAAACGACATTATTGGAGATGAGGAGGGGGAGGGGGAGAATGGAGTCTCGCGGTACTAGCGCTAGCGGGGATTCGACACCGCCCGCATGCAGGCAGCAATGACTAAGGAGCGGTCAAGATAAATGGCGTCGCGGCGTCTGCTAGCGTGCACGGGGGCAGCAGCTGTGCGCGTGCACGCATGCTGCTGCCGCTGCCGCCGCCGCCGCCGCTGCCGCTGCCGCCACCGCCACCGCCACCGCCGTTACGCACACGACACGGCACACCTGGGCGGCCCATTATACCTACAGCCGCTATGCATATCAATACATCACGTCAGCTGCAGTTGCCGACGGAAACAAACAGCCCAGCTGACGACTCATTTAAATGAGGACCTCCCCTCACCCCCTCTCCCCTTCCCTTCTCCCCTCCCCCGATACAGAACAGAGGGGCCACCATCTCCACCGTTGGCTTCGCTCCCGCTTGTACCCGGGACATAATAAGAAGTAACATTACGCCGCGGCGAGAGCACTTGAGAAGAGGAAGTGATTATAAAGGGAGTGAGCAGAGGGAGCCGAAGGTATAGGGTCGGGGTGAGTGGGGGTGGGGGGCATGCGTGAATGGAGCTGGCCAGCTCCCGCGATGGGCGCTTTATAAATGACGGCGGCCAGCGAGCGACACTGAATGACTGAATGACTGTAAAACCTACAGAAAACTGCTGTGAGGGTATGAATGATCAAAGAATTACCCAGAAAGCGGCGAAGGAAAAGGCGAGAGAGAGAGAGAGAGAGAGAGAGAGAGAGAGAGAGAGAGAGAGAGAGAGAGAGAGACGGGGGATTTGAATCACGGCTAGCAACGGAAATGGTCGAAGGCTAGAGAGCACCGACGTGAATAGAAGCGTGGACACAACATGTATCTCAAGCCTCCACAGTTTACATGTACATGTATCTCAAGCCTCCACAGTGTACATGTACTTACAGCTGAAGCCTCAATGGCTTACATGTACATGTATCTCAAGTATCACCCGTATACGTCTATATGTAGCTCAAGCCCCCTCAGTCTACATGTAGCTCACACGCGAAACAAGAGACAGCTGTTTAGGTGGATGTACGGAGAACTATGCTGGTCAATTTGCCAGTGCACAGAAAGAGAGAAGGAGAGAAAGAGAGAGAAAGAGAGGGGGAGAGGAAGAGTGGGAGAGGGGGGTAAATGCAACTTAACTTTGGTTACCTATTACAGCCACATGGGTCTTACAAGCGTCGGAGTACGTACACGTTCCCCGCGCTACAGAGAAGCAAGTTCTCTTTCTCGGGCTGGGTGTATAACAACTGTACACGAGACGATATACAAACACGTATATCTATTTCGCCGCTATAACTGAACTCTTGTTTGCTACCAACTTTAAACGTGTTCACAGACTCGATGTTCCTGTGGATCGGTTACCCACGGAAAAAGACCATAGCACGGTCAATCACATGCTCCTAATAGCAGCTACCACGACGTAGGCTATAGAATAGGTTAACACACAGTAGTGATCAAGATTTACAAAAAAAACTGTGGATACTCTAACCTTAATCCTAATCCCCCTTATGCTAATTCTAACCAACGGTCGAAAATCACAACACGGCCAGTCCCGAGCTATTTCTAACAATACTAACTAAACTATAGATTGCATATAATCTAACCCACAGTAAGCTACATAACCAACCCTAACCCTAACCCTAACCACTGTAGATAGTATACCCTACGGAAAGCGAAGGGCTGTACATGGCCTAACCTACATCACGCTATACGCTGTAAATAGATAGCGTAACGTTCAGCTGCGACCACACCATAGACGACTACACATAGTCTACACATAACCTACAGCTGTGTGAGACCAGGCTAAACTGTCCCAGTAGATGTCATAAGCAGCGCACAGTAGCGTTTGCGTTTATCGGTAAAGAGTTGTACATGTGTTCACTATTTTCGCCAGCAGGAAATGACACAATGAACCAGCGGGGGTGTAATCCAGCCCTACGCAGCAGCAGCAGTAGCAGCAGCCCGACCCACGCAGCAGCCGCATCTGGAGCATGGATGTGAGATGAGTTACACACATCGTCCTCTCTCACTCGCTCTCTTTCTCTTTCCTTCTTGTTCATTGTCGTTCCCTCTCCCTCGCCCTCTTCTCTCCCTCTCCATTTCTCTCTCCTGTCACCTTCTCTATTTTCCATTTGCCTCTCTTTCTATATATCTCTCTCTCTCTCGCTCGCTATCTCTTTCTTACTCCCTCCACCGTGCATGTACGCATACAGTTTGCGCGTCTGCAGAGTATCAACTGCAGTAATAAGAAGGTTCCACACAGCAGCAGTACTTTATGCACATACAGTATCACTTGTGCACTTCTATACAGTATTATATACAGTGACTCTCTCTGTGCGCAGCGGTGGCACGGGCATATGTAATAATAAATATATTCCAGTAAATATGTGTTCTACGTGTCGCAGAGAGTGACCCAGCAAGAATCACACGTATTTTCACGTCAATACATTCATTGCATGATAACACGAACCTCCTACATCTGGGCTTTCCTCGATTTTAATAACTCCCACCCCACCCCGTGCACCCAGCCACCCACAGGCGCTGACCAATCCGCCGGCACGTCGCACCCTGGCGACGCCTCCCTCTCGCGAGACGGGGACCAACGGAAAATCCATCGCATTAGGAGGAAGCCACGTTCGTGCGAGCGAGCGAAAGCGGAGGCTGCGGGTCGCATCGATTTTCATCTCGCATCCGCACGCCCACGCAACGAGCGCGGTGGCTGCCCCTCGATCGACAACGACGACGGTGATGAAGCCACAACGAGAGGCTGAGGAGCGGGATGCAGCGATCGCACGACGAGAGGCTGAGAAGCAAGATGCAGCGAGCGCACGCCCACGCAATCCATGCAGGCAACAGCTCCTGCCGGTGGATGGCCTGCCGTGCTAGTAACGCCTCCTGGTGGAGGTTCGGCCGTGCTAGTATCGCCCCCTGGTGGAGGTTCGGCCGTGCTAGTATCGCCCCCTGGTGGAGGATCGACCGTGCTAGTATCGCCTCCTGGTGGAGGATCGGCCGTGCTAGTATCGCCTCCTGGTGGAGGACCAACACATGTAATCAACATTACAATGTGTCGACTGCGACAAATGAATGATCGGACTGAATAATCTTGCACGAGTGCGACTAGAAACTCAGAAACTAGCTCGCCTGTCAGAGATTTTGCAGCATGAAATATAGTAAATAAGCACAAATACAGTAGACCAGCACAAATACAGTATGAGTAATGAAAGCATCAAATGAAAGCTCTTCAAATTTCACTCGCTGCTCTCGCCTTCACAGCTAGGGCCACATTGCTGAATCCCTTTCACACGTTACACACGGCATTCCTCACGTACGATCCCCCTTTGCTCCTCACACGCACGCACGCACGCACGCACGCACGCTCTCGCTCTCTCTCTCTCTGTCTCTCTTTCCGTGTGTACATAAGAATAGATTACTGTGGGAGACTGTGTTAAGCACACCTGTGACGCAGCGCGTCTGTGGTCGGGGCAGGTCAACGTTTTTTACACACGTATAGAGAGGGAGCACAGACGGATGCGTGTCAAGGATGGATGCATGCACGCGCGCCGCGTGCGGGGCACGCATTCACGGCAGACGAGCGGCGTCATCTCCACATCGCCGAGGGAAAAGGGGTTTACTGAAAAAAAAAGTTTTACGCTGCCGGTGTTTTTCGACAACAAAGGCCGCGTGTGTGGGATTGTTAAACACGCGCTCGCTGTACGAGCTCCGAACGCCAAAGAGCGCACCAGCACACACGGGGGTGGGGGGGGGGGGTGAGAGATAGCGGATCACAGCAGATTCCCTCCATTCGCTGTGGAACAGCCCAGAGTTTAAAATGAAAGTACTGTAAATGAGCGGATTGTAATTAATATGACAGCATCTTCTAATCTATTCGCGTGTGGGTGAATCCAGGCGGCAGACCCCGAGTTCATCAAAGTGCTTCACGTGACTAACCCGCGTGTGAACTTGAACGCCCCTATACGCGAACGTTCGACTTAGTGTGAGAGCGATGACAGCAATAATGGCATAGTTTGTGATGCAACGCGAGCGAACGCGCGCTTGGTGTGTTCTTCTGGTCAACAACAAAGTAGAAAGCATTAAAATTCGGTTCACGTAAATCACTACAATGGGTTTTTATTCACATACAGTTTAGTACGACGACGCAAAGGGTCACGCTCTGTCTCTTTTCACAAATAAATATAGCTTATTATTAAAATACTCTCTCGAAGGACTGCCAAGAGATAGGGAAGCAATAAATATTCTCCTCGTATAATGACTGTTGGGGGCAACTATGTACAGGGATGCTTTACAATAGCTTACGCGCATGGACAGGCAATATTTAACGATGAAATGTTACCGTACAACAACACTACTACTCTTAGAAGCAATTTCATGTACATGATACCCTGCACAGCCGCCCCTTTTCTCCCACACATACTAGACTCGATAAATGTAACCTGACGTGACAAGACGGGCTGTTTGTGCAGGGTAGGCAAAAACGACGTATAATTCTCGCAAGATCCGGCGAGACGCAGAATTAACATCTACAAATCCGCCGCCTTAGACAAAACGAACGAACTTGCGCACTCAAGTGTCAATCAACCACTACATCTATAGATCTGATATTTCCCTGAAACTTTCTAGTGTTACCGCACACGCACGCACATCATCCAGGATGCTGTTTCCACGTGCGTTGACGCTCCCCGCTCACGCAGCAGCGAGGGAGCTCTTCCCACAGGTGGACACACCCCTGCTCGCTATTCCTACATGCGCACAACCTCCCGCCTGGGGACAGTCGTCGACGCAAGACAACATTTATCCGTAACAACCTCACAAATGCATAAACTTAATTTGGTTCTCTTCGACCTTCTTTGTAATGTATACATGCACTAATAGTCACAACCACTTAAAATCTTATTAGTCTAGAAATTTAAAAATTTCCATGCCAATTATGGTAACATACGAATATAATGTATACATAGCTGAGGTGCCCACTGCATCACATGCCAAAGCTAGACGTGCAAGTATACATATAACACTGACCAGTACATGTATGTATGCATGTACGTATGTATATGTACGTACGTATGTCTGTGTGTGTGTGTGTGTGTGTGTGTGTGTGTGTGTGTGTGTGTGTGTGTGTGTGTAGCTAAGGTCCAAGCCTATTACCCGCGTGTGGCTAGTGTGCTCCCGTGTTGTTGTTTCCCCCCATCACTGTTCGCTTGTTTTCGCGCTGTGCTTGTAACCGTTCCCTTGTTTTCACTTCGCCCCGTAACCGTTCCCTTGTTTTCACTTTGCCCCGTAACCGTTCTCTTGTTTTCACTTTGCCCGGTAACTGTTCGCTTGTTTTCGTTCTGCCTCGTAACTGTTCGCTTGTGTCCGCTCCGCGCCGCAGCCGTTCGCTTGTTTTCAGGGGAGGGCAGGTCAGTAACGGGAAACCGCGCCGCGTTCGTCGCTGGCCTGCGACTCAGCGAGCCGATCCATCCCACTTCCGCTGCCTCTATTCACGCCGCAAATAATAGCCGACAAAGAAGCTTTCCTTACGGCGGCGGCGGCGCCGCGTCTCGGCTGGCGTGGGTCGCCGCCACGCAGCAGCCTGCTTGTTTACCATCACGTGCTGCTCACGCACCGTGGCATGATATAGTCAGGAGTGAATAATAGAGAATTATTATATTCTATTATTCACTCCTGATATAGTGTAGCACGTAGGAGCCACATCATGTTACACGGTAGCTCTACCGGTGTGGCCCGTTCGTAGTCCCCTGTAGCGGGCAGGAGGGGGAGGGGGGGGGCTACACCGGTAGAGCTACGTGGTGGCAACATCGTGATGCGCGTATAGGCACATCATGTTGTAAGAAGGCACATCGTGATACCTGAAGCTACATCATGCATGCTACGGTGCGTGTGCGGTTGTGTGTGCGTTCAGGCCGGTGGGCGTGCGTGCGTGCGTGCCCGTGGGCGGGTGTGTACGCGCAGGCGGTGCAGGCGGTGGGGCGGGGTGCAGGGATTTTTGAATCAGACATGCAAGATATTTCATGGATTCCCAATTCAAATTATCCGTACCTTCTTTTTTTTAAATCAGACATGGGACTTTAACCCCCGAGGCCATTGTATGTACCCATAGCATATTCAGCGACAGAAATAAGCGAATAGCTCCGTTGATCATTTCACGACACGAAGGCTGCTAATTAGTAAGCTAACCTGCCGGAATATTTTGGCTTCATTAATGACCCAGCATGAGAATTTTAAGTATTGCGCTCTCAGAGCTTGCCCGCTACGAGAAGCAACCAGGGAGAAGATGCAACGACTTTAAAGAACAAAATGTTTTGGTAGATGGATCATTGCGGTTGTCACGTACGCACTGTAACACGTTACAACGCCACACTTTACGTTGTTCTCCGGGGGCCGCGACGAGTCCCAACCCTACCCACATCGTCCACGCTCGAGGGTTTTAACTGGGGATCGAATGAAAATTTAACTCGAGTTTGGGTGTGTGATTCTCCAAGATCATCCTTACGGACGACCAGAGGAAGAATCAGACGATGAAGATATGCGGAAACGCATGCAAAACTCACAAACCGTAAATACGAGCGGCGGGCTTTCGCGCCGGCGCCCTCTATACTAAACATAGATCTTACAGGTACGCGCCGTCGGGTGAGCTCCACTCGGTGTGCCGCCCGCACGCTCACTTGTCTCGTCCGCTCAGCTGCCTCTGCCGTTAGCCTCCCGCTCGCCTCGTCCCACACACAGAAGCGCCACCTGCTGGCAGGCTAGCTGCCCGGCCCGATGCCAGCACGCCTCCTCGTTCGACTACTGAAAGCACACAATACTGTACATGGTCTCCTCCGACCTTCCCTCGCTGCGCCGCGGCGGCGCCCCCTACCCCGTCGAGTCCGAGTTGGGGTCGAGCAGGCGCCGGTCGAAGGCGTCACGGGCGGACGCGGGCCGGTGCTGGCAGTGGCAGCCGCTGCCGTGGTAGCAGTTGTAGCAGTGCTCAGCGAGTCTCGTGCATGCGCGCAGCGGCCAGTAGCACAGCAGACACGGCAGCGCGAGGGAGAGCGCCGCGAGACAGGTCCAGCGTGCGCACCCGCGCTGCTCCGGCGCGCACGAGCACGGCTCGTCGACGGACTCACTGCCCGAGTCCGACTCGTCGCCCGCGCACAGGTAGAAGCCCGCCTTCACGCACTTCATGCACGTGCAGTAGTCGACGGCCTGCGTCGCCGAGCACAGACACTTGTTGCCGCAGAGCCACTTCTCCGGCAGCGGCCGCGGATTCGTGCAGAGCGCGCAGCGGCACTTGCCGCACTCGGGGCAGATGATCACCTCGGGCGCGTGCTGCTGCTGCGGCGGCGGTGGCGGCGCGACGTTGTTGTTGCCGCGCTGCTGCTTCGTGCCACCGCCGCCGCCGCTGCACGCCACCTTGCGGTACGTTGTCGTCTTCGACGGCTGCTTGTCGACGACGACGAGGGCGCCACCGCTGCCCGCCGAGCTTCCGCTGCTCTGGCGCGTCTTCTCGCTGCCCGCGCCGCTGCCTCCGTCTAAGCACACCTCGAGCAGCTTCGTGTGGCTGTTGCTGCGCACCGGCGACTCCGTGTATATGTTCTGCGAGCGTCCGGCCGCGGTCGCCGCGGCGACGGCGACTGCCGGCCGCAGGTGGCTGAGGCTCACGACCTCGCGGACAGGCGACGGGGTCGCGCGGAGGGCGTGCACCGCGGGCAGCGACGTCGGCCGCACGGCCGTGAAGTGACCGCCGGTCGGCAGCGCTGGGTTCACGATCTGCGCCATCTCTCCTCCTCCTCCTCCTCGCTCGCGACTACGCGACGACTACGCTATACGTCTCCTGCAAGCAAAACAAGTTCAAAGTCAATTATTAAGACGTATAGCACAAGTTAAATTATGTCAAGGTCGAACTGGAACTACTTGCCGATTACACTGTAAGGCTCCTGCAAGCATAACAAGATCAAGGTCAACTACAATATATAAAACAAAGTCAATCATTTAGAGGTTGGTTAAGAAAAGGTTATTATGAGGTCATTGAGAGGTCAATAAGAGCAAGGTTGACTTGATAAAGATATGTAAAACTTAACTAGGACAAGCTTGAATGTGCTACAGATGACTAGCTCAAATGTTGATTGGAGGATGTTGATAGGAGAAGGTCTAATGGGCCAATGTGGGATAGGTCTACAAGGTAAAACAGGAACCAAGGTCAGACACACGTAGTTCATCTGGTATGCCACTGGTAATCCATCGGTTTAAATTTTTTTAAATAGCTGTAAATACGATCCACAAGACTCTGGCACTGCGCTACTTGGCCGTAGGAGATCTCAGATTATTGAAAACACAAAAGTTAAAAAATATTTTAAAAATGCAAAAAAATATTTTGGGAAATATGCTGAAAAACGAGCATGGGGCAGAAGTAGGCCAACACACAACAAGTCCTGCTACATATGCTAACCCAAAAATTTACCCCCCCCCCCTCGTGCACTGTCTGAGACAGACGTGTACCTAACCTGTGCACAAATTCGCAAGCCCCAAAACAAACAACATGTTATTATTATGCGTGAGTGAGTGAACAGCTGCAGCCCGCAGCGCGTTCAGTACTCAATGCATGATGATGACCTACTACATGCAACATGTGTATATATTCATCTCACCATGTTACCTGTTTATGACCGATCATCTAGGTGGATCACCAACTGTGTGTGTGCGCGTGCGTGCGTGCACGTATTACTTCACGTATGGGGTCCCACAATTTAATACGTTTTTAATATTAACTATACTAACTAAATATAAGACTAAATTGTAATTTTCCACTATTAAAAATCTGAACTCTCGCAGACCATAAATGTTACCGGGTATTAGCAAACACCCTATTTCCGTTAAAAAAAAGTTGAAAGCAGGTCGTGCGAAACCTTCCTTCCATTCTTCCTTGCAGTGAGTGACTACTAACTACTGCGACTAAACTAGCATCACTAAGATGGGTACCCATTACAGTAGCGCTGGAACATCTGTCATGCCGACAGCATCGGCCAATCGCACACGCAAATACCCACGTAACGATTAACGCGTCGCACGCGCGCGTCGGCGGTCACATCCAAGCGCCTAGAGTTCCATTCATGGAATTTAGTGTGTTGTCTACACGTGCAGAGCCGTACACCGCCCCCGCACTCCGACACAGTTGCTTGCTTGCTTGCCTACACCTATCTTATCTCTCGCCACTGTTTACCGGCACGTTCACGCAACAGCATACGCTCGTTCTATGATGGATCAATAATTGAACTCTTGACAGTCTTGTACACGAAAGAATTACGGCGGAGAAAATCAACGGCGATCGTACAGTGCTTAAGTGGGTTACCTGCTAGCCCGAGCACGGTTCCGTCGTTACGGCCGTATGAACGGCGCGGCGGCAGCAGCAGCAGCAAGAACAACAAGCTCTGTCGATATCGACCACACGACAACGCGCCGGCAATGGCTGTGCGCAGCCATTTTCATGAATGAAATTCGGAGCGGGGACGTTGCTAGCGGGGAAAGCTGGCGCTTTCAGCGGTTTGCGGTAGTCGACTTACCTCTCAAACGTCGGCCGTGTATTCACATGGTCCTCGTCGACGTCTTAGCGACAACACACGCGATCACAGACCGACCATTTAACGTAAATTCGGATAGAAAACGTGCACACCCGTCCTTTCTCTTCGGTTTCCACTTGCCAAATATGGGCAGTGGCAACGCGGGGACCTCCCCCGGGACTTCCGGGCGCAACCATTATACATTGAGGGTTGAGTGGACCGGACCATTCCGCTTCAATGCGCTAGGGGGGGATTACCACCCACGCTACCGGTTCATAGTAAACACGAATCTTTGGCCAACTTGCAATATTCAATCATCGCGCTATATTAGATAACGCTGCCCTAACCAAAACACGTCGCAAATAGATAGTTAAACGAATATATTAGGATCATTCATGATTAGTGCTCGACATGAACTATATACACATGTTTATATATTATTATACGAATACAGTAAAGGGTTTATTTCGCAATCGTATAAACGTATAAAATTAATAAGGGGTTTATGGGTTCAAGCTGCATGCTAGTTAAAAATAATTGCTATCATAACCGAAACCTATTTCTTATAAATGTTAAAAGCCAATGAACCCGCAATGTATGCCGTTAAGGTAAGAACAGTATTACACACGTGTAATCAAAAAAACGATTAAAAATGTTGTTAGACGAGCCAAGCTGAGATGCATTTAGATACTCGAATCTATGTCTCTGCACGGGGTTCATTCTACGTTTATTCACAATGTGGAAAACCCAATGTGGAACTCTTGCTTCTATGCTATAATTATATTTTGCGTGACCCCTCTTTTACAATATAATGATATTTTGCGTGGCCCTCACTTTTCCGATATAAAGTTATTCTGCGTGATTTTTACTTGTAAGATATAATCAAGAACTGATAGGTGTTATCAGTTCTTGGTATACTGTTATTTTATGTGATATCTACTTCTACCCATTAGTATTATATTACGCTACCATACCTCTATTAGCAACACATAACGGTATTACATTACGTCACCATTTATTCTCAGACTACAAGCGTGGCGAACTTGTGTCCTAATGTGTGATGATGCGTAGGTATGTGTGATTTGATCTTCGAAATGTAAAATGTTTATCCATACTTATCTACTGCATTAATAACACTTTGGTCACAGCGTTACGTTATTGCTGACGGTTTATATCGCTATAATATATATATATATATATATATATATATAATATGGGTAAGGTACATATGGTGTTCTGTTTAAATTTAGCTGTTCGTGGTACGGAGTTTATAGTCTGCCTCCGAATACTCGTGGACTTCGTAAACATCGCGATAACGAAATTTACAAGACACGGTAACTAAATTTCGCAATCGAATATATTTACGAAATTTGCATTATTCTGGGACAGAATATAAACTTACCAGGAACAGCTAAATCCTAATAGAACCTCATGTGCCCATAATCCTAATTCGGAACCATAACCTAAATTACTCAGAACCTAAATTCCTTACACTAACCCTAATCTAACCCGAATCGAAACGATATAATAGACTGGCAGTAAAAAATCCTAGGTGACATTGATGGAATGGTTGTACTAACGCTGAGCATGTATTATCTACTACTAGAACCTGGAGTAAAAGAGAAAGGTTTCTTTATCAACACTTCGTAAAATGACGATAATTCTCGCACACCGTATATTATGCGAAAGACAAGACATGCGGGTTCACATTACCTTGTAGTGTAATCGAATCACATGCGTTCAAAAACAGATATTTATCCAGACGGCGCGGAGTAGTCTGTCCTAATACGACACTATCACATCAATTCTTCTCTTTCTTCTTTGTTTTTTTCTCCTTCACTTTCCGCTATCTTTCTCCCTCCGTTATCCTCACTCGTTTCCGTGTGTCAGTCAGTGTGTGCGCGCGTGTGCGCGCGTGTGTGTGTGTTCGCTGCGGGTAACTCCCACAATGTCACCAGCACAGATAGCGCTATTACTAGCCGTCGTTGTCTTCACAGTACGGTAGAGCTAGCATCGTGGCTGATGATGATGACGGCGATGATGATGATGATGATGATCATACATCGCAGACGTGCGTTGCACTCTGCGTCACATCATCCATCCATCGGCAGCGCGCGTGCATGCGCGTAGGCAGCCCCCCGCTACTAGAGTTCACAGCTATCTTCTGCTCTCGCGTGTGTGCGCTATAGGTTTTCACCGAAGACTATTGCTGCTGCTGCTGCTGACGTTACTGCGTGCGTGTGCGCGGATAGCAGTGAGGAAGAGAGAGTGAGCTGCGAAGGCTGGCCGGCTGGCAGGCTGGCAGGCTGGCTGGCTGCGCTGAGACGGAGAGAGAGAGGGAGAGAGAGAGAGAGAGAGCGGCGACGCACATGTGCCGGTATATACCGAAATCGTTGTAAATGCGGGCGCGAAGGCCACCGGAAGTGGGTTGGCGGCGAGCCAACAAACCAACCGCGATCGTCTGTTACATGTACGCACGTGCGCGCGTGTGTGTCAGTCAGCGTGTGTGCGTGCGTGTGCGTGCGTGCGTGCGTGCGTGTGCATGCTGTGTGTGCGCGTGCGTGTGTGGGGGCGTGGGCGCGTGCGACAACAACAACAACAATAATAATAATAATAATAATAAT
>NW_014577247.1:336512-343399 GCF_000485595.1 Priapulus caudatus
AGAGAGAGAGAGAGAGAGAGAGAGTGAGAGAGAGAGAGAGAGAGAGAGAGAGAGAGAGAGGGTGAAGAGAGGGAGAGAGGGGGAGAGCGAGAGAGAACGGAAGAGGAATATAGAGGACGAGGTGTTCTTTCTCTACACCACGCGTATACGTGAGAGTAAAACATTTAACGCTACACAATTACGCAGTTCATGGCTAGCTGATCACGAACGGCTGTTATAACGCAAACGCAAAGAAAAGCTGCAATAATTCTTATACAAAACCCATATTTTTTTATTTCCTATCTCGCGAAAGGACTTCTCCTTCCTTCCTGCCGCCAACATTTCTTACATATGATACACGAGCAACACACACGTGTCACGCAGCTGTGAAATACTTCTTCTCTCGCTATCAGTGCCATAGCATGCCAGTCGGTGTGTGTGTATATATATACCTGTACTACTACCACCGAGTGTACACCAGCAAAGCAACGAACGGGTTACAGATAGATATATAGATACATCTGAGGGAAGACTGTAACAGACGTCTACAGAGAGACAGATACCGGGTGAAACCCTTAACACAATATACCAGCATCGCATTCGGTCAGATGGCAGCAGGATTACACAGTAACACGTTTTATATAGTTTAATCCTGGTGAGAAGGAGTTGGACACTTTGTCGTTACACACCTTACACTGGTCACGGACAGAGAGAAACACACCGGCCAAACCGTATTCTTCACTGCCTTACATCATGGTTCGTGACCCGCACGCGAGTTTTTAAATCGTAGGATGGCGACTGAAGATTGATAAATTATTCGTGCTTTAATACCCTGCACCTAACCCTAACCCTAATCAGTCACCATCCTACGTCACCATCAGTTACCGTCCAATCTTTCAGTCGCCATCCTACGATTTAAAAACTTACGACCCGCACCCCGTTAACGCGTCGGGAAAAATAGATGGCGCCACATTTCGGTGACACCAATTCAGCCCCCCCCCCACACACACAGACACATCATGTAGACACGTAGCAATTTCGCGGGCACATAGCTCCAGCGAGAGAGGGTTATAAAAATATATAAATAAAGCATATTGCATAACAGAATGGCATGTTGACACCGCATCGCCAGTCCAGTTTGATAGGGAATCATTCCGTGCGGATTTCTCACCGAGTTTATTACGCAATCGAACATTATACATCCTAATGTTTTTTCCTATAACAAGAATTCCTCCTAACGGGGAATTCATTACGGGCACTTTATTTTCATTTCATCATTGCCCGGCAGACAGCGCTTGTATCGTTTTAAACATTAAGGCTGTAACCTGGGTTAAGCGCGCGTCACTAGGAACCTAGAGTACCTTCACATAGAAGTGTTCTCTACATAAAGGAACTCATATAGCAAACCGAATAGATATTGTTTACATAATATTTGTTATAGAATAAACAATATCTAACCGGAAATGAAGAAAATCGCGGCGCACACACTAGCCGATCACATCTGGTTAGTACGCAGAAGCATTTGCAAATCATTATCTCATTTTAATAGGAGTGATTACGTCACCGTAAATGGTAAAAATAAAAAAACTATTTCCACTTTTTCACAAAATTTAAGTAATTTTGTTCCCTTTTTATGGTTAAATTGCTGTATTATACTTCCTATTTTACTATATTGTTCGATGTAAACATACACTCGTGACACATCCAGCAAGCAATTAATGTCAGGATCATAATATCAAATCGTCCAGGTTTTTTGGATTTTTAACTAGTTGAGAAACAATCTTATCAGGTACGAATTTGACTATACGTTTAGTCCCGTTAGTACTTACTTTTAATGTAAAAAATGGCAACAATTTTTTTTACAAATATACACCATAGAAAATTCGTGACGTAGTCAATTTAAGATAATAGACAACCTAACAACTTTAGTTGCTACTGCTCACTGGCAAAGCTGGAAAGCGGCCAAAACACACACACACACCAAAAACACGAGTCGTTACAGATTCAGCAATGCAACGCAATTTCCGGTCAAGATCCTGGACCCGAAATTCAATATTATTTTTTTTTAATACCAACTTCTTGTTATTTAGTAATAGTAATACTGTGCACTGTCGTGAGTTGTTTCCGTCGAGAGAAACAAACAAACACACAAACAGAACGCGGTGTAGTGGCGGTGGTAGCATCATGAATAAACATCACGGTTAAATTAGTGAATCCCTATTTTTCGAGTTGCAATTAATTTCTTCTGTAGTTGTGATCATCTCACCACTGCTCTCTCGCCTGCGCAAGTGCTCGATGACGTCACACGTCACGAGGTTATAAACATGTTATATAAGCAACGGCCCACTGGTCTTGCTTAAGCAGCAGCGGCCAACTTCATACAACTGCAGAAAACAACGATGCTCGGATTGTTCGCGTGGAAATGTCTTCACAGACTCGTGTGGGCATGCGCACACGCATGCGCTCGAATGCATACGTATAACGATCAATATATGAACTCACAGCCGTGGACACAAACCCATGCACACGCACTCACGTACACGCACACGCGCGTGCGCGCATACACACACGCACACGCGTACGCGCACGCACACACACACACGCACGCACGCACGCACGCACGCCCACACACACACGCGCGCGCGCGCACAGCTAAACTCTCTCTATTGCCTCTCTGGGTCCCTGGACCAGCAGTTGCAGGTAGAGAACCGATGCATGCATGCCAACAATTGCCAACCTCTCCCTTTTGCAAACAATCTCAGCTGCGCTGCGATGCTCAGAACAGAGCCATATATAGAGGGCGCCATGACGGTGCAGTGAGAATACGTACTCCTAGCAGTGACATTCGCTCATTTGTTCTTGCTATAAGAATCGTGTTGGCACTTCCTCGCTGAATGGCTTCAGAGGTCATTGCCATCCCCTCCTGAGGGCATGCAAGCACGCGAGCGTAATCACTACAGCTTCGATCAACCGATGACGATGACGATAATGACGACGACACCACTGATTAAAATCTGAGTCTGTCGCATGCAGCCGGCAATGACGACGACGACAACGCGTGGTGACACGCACGATGACGACGATGACAACGCGTGGTGACACGGACGATGACGACGACGAGAACGCGTGGTGACACAGACGCCGACGACGATGACAACGCGTGGTGACACGGTTGATGACGACGACGACAATGCGTGGTGACACACACGATAACGACGACGACAACGCGTGGTGACACAGACGATGACGACCAAGACAACGCGTGGTGACACGCACGATAACGACGACAACGCGTGGTGACACGGATGATGACGACCAAGACAACGCGTGGTGACACGGACGATGACGACGACGACAAGGCGCGGGGGCGACGACGACAGACAATGTTATAGAATTTCGAAGAGTTTCTTCAGGTCGATGATCAGCTGCCAGTCGGTCTTCTGCACGTCGTCTCGGAAATACTTCTTCAACGTGTCGATGGACTCTCGCGTGATCTGCAATATATTAATATCGATATAAAGATATATATATAAACACACGCACGCACGCACGCACGCACGCACGCACGACAAGCACACACACACACACACACACACACACACACACGCTATTATGTAAAGCGCACCGATGAGAGAGCAGAGAGAGAGAGAGAGAGGAGAAGAGACGAGAGAGAGAACCAGGAGATGATGGAGAGAGAGAGTGAGATTGAGATTTGAGAGGGCGGGGGGGGGGGGGAGGGGGGGAGAAAAGAGGGCAAGCGAGCAAGAACCGAGGAAAGAGAGGAAGAATAAGAGAGACAGAGAGAGAGTGAGAGAGTGAGAGAGAGAGAGAGAGAGAGAGAGACCGAGAGAGAGAGAGGGCGCGCACGAGAAAGAGAGAGAGCGAGAACGTGAGAGAGGGCGCTCGCGAGAAAGAGAGAGAGAATGAATGAGAAAAGAATGAAGGGAAAGAGGAGACAGGGGGAGACAGGGGAAGATAGATGGAGGGAAAGAGGGGGGGAGAGAGAGGGAGAAAAGATAGAGCGAGAGAGAGGAAGAGAGAGGGTGGACGAGAGGAAACGAGGTGCTGAGAAGCACAGAGCAGAGGAGAGAGAGAGACAGAGAAGAGAGAGAGAGAGGAGAGAGAGATAGAGGAGAGAGAGAGAGAGAGACGATGACGAGAGAGCAGACGAGACGAGACGAGAGATACGAGACGAGAGAGAGAGAGAGAGAGAGAGAGAGAGACAGACAGAGAGACCTAACGCACACCTGCTGGCACGCAGACACGCACACGGAGACAGCAAAGGCAAGCAGAGCCTCGAGGCAAGGAAACAGATTTTGGGGAGTGGAGATTTTCCGCTTACTGAACAAAGTCATTCCGACAAGGAGACAAAGCTGCCTATTTGTACTTTCTGCACCAACGACAAAAAACCCAAACAATGCTATACAAATCCCCAACGGTTGTGCAGAGGAAACGGGAAAAACGGAAAAAAAACATGATATATGGCCAGCTTGTATATCTGCGACCCAGTGCCTTATTGCAGTAGGTGGTACAAAAGACTAAGTGCCAGCCACTGTTACAACGAGCGACCCGGTGTGTCTATGGTTCACCCACGGTCTGTATCTCCCGCCCACTGTCTTCTTCTCCCACACACTGCCTCTCTTCCTCCCACACACTGCCTCCCCCTTCCACCTACTGTCTCTTCCTCTCACCCACTGCCACTGCTTCCACTCACTGTCTCTCCTCTCCCACATACTTTCTCTCCCTTCCACCCTTCCACCTTTCTAACCCGCTTGCCTCTCTCACCGGCTACCTCGCTCTCACAGCCGCGGGGGTAAACGCGAGCATTAATCTCTTTCGCCGTGTATAGCTGTGAACACGCGTTGCGGCATTTGTAGCGCGTGTGTCACGGCGCGCTCGCGCAGGTGCGACAAGGGCACGGCGAGATAACAGCAGCCAACACTAAATCCTCGCTTACGCGCGCGGCCGCGACAGCAGCAGCAGCAGCAGCAGCAGCAGCAATACACCGGAGCAGGGATAAACCATCCTCTCTCTCTCTCTATGTGGGCCTCGTTTCCTGCTTATGCATGCATGCACGCGCGCGTGCGTGCGTGCCGCGCCATTGTTACGGTCGCCGCGCGCCGAGCAGGCTGTATCGTCAACGGCGCCGGCTCCTGCGGACGACCGCGGGAGAGTTCCCTCCCGAGTTACGAACATCGGTGTTCGAATACCGTCCGTGCGCGAGTCGATAGCTTGGAACTCGGAGCTCGATGGCTGGGTGCGTGCGTGCGTGCGTGCGCCTGGTGGGCCGTTCGTTGGTCGCCTTCATGAATATTAAAACAAATGATGACGCATCGTACGTAAGGCCGTAAATCTGATCCGGAGACGTACGGATGCGGATCCGGATCCGGAACGGTGCATGCCTAACTGTTTTCTCACACACTTCCCCTGCAGCCCGCATGCCTGCCTGCACATCCCTTCCGCCCGCCTGCCTGCCTACCCCTCCTGCCTGTCCGACCGCCTGCCTAGCTGCCTGTTTCTCCCGCCTGCCTGCCCGTCCCTCTCGCCAGTGTGTCTGCCTGCATGCCCGCCTAGTTTCCTGTCTGCCCCTCCTACCTATCTGCCTGCTTTTCAGTCTGTCTGCCATCCTGCCTGCCTGCCTGCCTAATATAACCCCCCTCCACCCACAACAACATGTAAACACTCGACCCATGTACCTTTATAACCCCTCACTGACCGACAAAAACACGTAAACACTCCACATGTAAACACTTATCACCCATTTACGTATGTAACCCGCATCGACGTACAATAGCATGTAAACACTCACTACCGATGTAATGATCTATATACCCCACCTCTACCTACGACATGTAAACGCTCTACACCGTTCTACCTAACACCCACGCACACTCACCAGCACGCATGCTGACGACCGTATATAACCTTCGGCATCGCACATGAGTGCCGCACAGCCACTGACATTTAGAAAATTAACATCTACCTAATCTAGCTGTCACGCCTGAAGTGGCAAGCACGCACTGATTACAATAACATCTCCCAGTCTTCTCCTCTTTTCTCCTCCGACTCCATTGGTGACAATACCACCTCCCAGCCTCCTCCTTTTCCATCCACACTGATGTCAATAACACCTCACAACCTCTTCCCTCTCTTCCTCCTCATCCTCCTCCTCCATTCCAACTGATGACAATAACACCTTCCGCTTTCATCCTCTTAGTCCTTGTTCCCCATTCTCCCCCTTCTCCTCCGCCTCCATCTCCACTCTCATTGATGACAATAATATTATGACCTCTTCCTCGGCCTCCTGCTCCATATACCTCCTCTTCCTCGGCCTCCTGCTCCATCTACCTCCTCTTCCTCGGCCTCCTACTCCATCTACCTCCTCTTCCCTCTCCTCATCCTCCTCTTCTTCTTCCTCGTCATGCACCTCCTCCTCTACTACGTGTGGGTGTGCGTTGTTGATGCAATAAATTATATTACGTGATGAGCGCGTGGGTGTGTGCGCTTATGAACACCTGCTAGGCTGTCATACGCAGTTCTATTGCTTCAGATCCGCCTGTGTATGCATACGAGTGTGCGATCGCGTGTCACTCCATGCAACATAAACACCTGCCGACTCGTACATACGCACACAACTGGAACACAGACGTTCACATGAACGTACTACATAACATGGCAACATGTTTTGACAATCGCAAACATATCACATCATCATGAATATCAGAATTCCTATATACGAACAGCCGGATTTACGCACATCCGGATTTATATATCAAATTAAATATATAATAGAGAATTCATGATGATGTCATATGTTTGCGATTGTCAAAACATGTTGATGTTATGTAGTCAGCTTATGAGAATCATATATATATATATATATATATATGCACCCGCGCATGCACACA
>NW_014577247.1:347517-351613 GCF_000485595.1 Priapulus caudatus
GAGAGAGAGAGAGAGAGAGAGAGAGAGAGAGAGAGAGAGAGATGGGGGGATGGTGTTGTGGCAGACTTGAATCAACGTTCTGTGCTGATAGATTACCCACGGTCACACATAGGAAGATGCGTGAGAGAGTATGGGGAAAAGGAAGAGATGTGGGGAACAGGAAGAAATGGAGGGGGGGGGGAGAGAAGGAGAGATGTGGGCAAGACATGCAGATGTAGCGCGAGACAGGTGGGGCGTATGTGCGTGAGTGAGAGAAATTGAGAGAGACAGCTAGAGTGCGAGGGTAGAGTGTGTAAGAGAGAGCGTGGGTAAGATGGACAGAGCGATGAGAGCTACCGAGAGAAGGGAAGGGAAAGGAGAATAAACGGGAGAGATGGGAAAGAGAGACGAGTAAGAAAGATGAGTGATGGTTAGCGCACACACGCACGCACTCACTCACGTACGCACGCGCGCGCACACATACGCGCGCACGCACGCGCACGCGCACCCATGTTACACGCATTACATGGTGATCCCCAGCATCCTGTCTATTGTCATCATCGGATGCGATGCTTTTTCAAACACGCTGGCGAGTACACAATCGGCCCCTGATCACCGTTATCATCATCACCACCGGCGGTGCCAACACCACCGCCACCGCCATCACCACCGCCATCACCACCACCATCCCAAACATCCGCCACCGCCATCACCGACGACGACGACGACGACAATAACAGTAGCAGCAGCAGCTGCAACAACAACATCATCATCATCATCATCATCATCATCATCATCACCATCACTGCCAAGAACATCTCCACAGCTACTAACGTCGTTATCAACACCACCACTGCTGCACTGCCATGCACGCACGCACGCACGCACGCACGCACGCACGCACACACACACACATAGACACGATTAATTTATCACTCCCTCACACACGTAGACATACAATTACACTCATATACAATATACACTCACCACTCAACTCACCCTCACCCACAACATGTAAACACTCACCACTCCCCCACCAATAACAATATGTAAACACTCACCACTCCCCCACCAATAACAATATGTAAACACTCACCACTCGCATCACACTCACCCCACCCCACCCCACCCACAATAACATACAAGCACACACAACTCACCTCACCCCCATCCCCACCCACAACAACATGTAAACACTCGACCCATGTACTGATATAACCCCCCTCCACCCACAACAACAACCTCCACCTCCACCTCCACCTCCACCTCCACCTCCACCCGCCCGCTACCGCTCATTCGCCGCTAGCCGTTCCACTCCTCCCTCCCTGACTCTAATATCTACCGCATCCACCTGCATCTCTCACATCACCATCCCTCCCCTCTTTCACTGCACGCATCACATCCAACGCTCCCCTATCCCCTAGCCTCCCTCGCCCCCGAAACCTCCTCACCCCACATTTTCTCATCCCACCCCCTTTTCTCATCCCGCATCCAAAGCTCCCTCGCCCCCCGTACTGCAACAGCTGTCGAACCAAACGAGCAACTCTGAACCATCGCCGGACACGCGGATAGAAAGACGGAGCGCTACCGATCGAGCCGCGCCTCCGTGGCGCCCCCTACCTTGCTGACGAGGAGGTCCGTGTGGTCGAAGTGGCGTCCGTACATCTTGGGAGCATCGCCCCCTAGCGGCTCGATCTTGATGCAAACTTCCTGACCTTTCTTCGCGCTGTCGATGATTTTGTGATTGATTTCGATGGTCGTGCAGATGCCAACGCAGACAAACTGTGAGAAGATAGAATAGGGGGTCGTGAGGAATATAGTACAACAAAACGTAAACAACTGTGCGCGGCTTCCTCATATACATACACGCACATTGAAACACACGCAAGCACCACGCAGTTTTCTTAAATACACGAAACGATTACGATGGGTATTGAAAATTTTCATCAGATGCCAAAGAACGAATATCTGGAACACAGGTGTCACACAAACCCACTCACGCACGCACGCATGCACGCACGCACGCATGCACGCACGCACACACGCACACGCACACACACGCACACAGGTATGTCTGTCGCTCAGCAGGGATGCCGCTGTGAACCGTTCACGATCAACCTGTCGTAAAGCTATCCGTGTACCTCCACCGGCGGCGACGGCAGCAGCAGCGATGCACGCGAGACGCAACGTTTAGGATCCCTTTAGCGCTCCACATTTTAACCCCTAACCGTAAAATGTCGTTAAACTGCCCAGCCGTGAATTCAGACCGTCTTGCGGTCTCACGAGGTGAGTGGACGAGGTGGTGTGGGTGGGGACGGAGAGGAGGCGGATTGGTAAGGGGTGCGTCTCTTTCACTGTTTCTCTCCCCCCTCTCTCTCTCTTTCTTTTTCTTTCTCTCTCCTATCACGATTTAAGTTTCCCAAATAATTCATCCAACGTTCTTATTATTATAATTATTATATTGTTATACGAGTAATTATTATTATCACAAACTACGTTAGGCACGTGCAATCTACTCATCACATCAAACAGTTCTGTTTCCTTGTTTCAGGGTCACCCCCAACACATATAGGCCTACAGACAAACATATGCCATCTCTCACCAACCCCACCTAGCACCCCATCACCACCACACCCTAGCCACCTCGCCCTCCTCCCTCTCCCCTTCTGTCCCCAGCCACCTCGCTTCTCCCTTCTATCGACCAACCCAACCGGTCCTTTCCACCTCTATCCCCAGCCACCTCTCCCCAGCCACCTCAACGCTTCTCGTCTTTCTACCCCCAGCCACCTCACACCATTCTCTCTTCATATCCCCACCACCTCACCCTTCTCTCTTCAACCACCAGCCACCTCACCCTTCCTCTTCTTATTCCAGCCAACCTCACGCCTTTCTCTCTTTCTATCGCCAGCCACTCACCTTCTCTCCTTCTATCCGGCCACCTCACCTTCTCTCTTCTACCCCCAGCCACCTCAACTCCTCCCCACTATATCCTCGCAGCCATCACCCTTCATCTCTTTTCTATCCCAGCCACCTCACCATTCCTCTTCTTCTATCCCAGCCACCTCAACCTCTCTCTTCTATCCCCAGCCACATCATCCTATCTCTTCTACCCGCCAGCCAACCTCACCTCATTCTCTCTCTATCCAGCACACCTCACCATGTTCTCTCTTCTATTCCCAGATCGGTTAGCTGCACCTCAACCCATTCTCTCTTCTATCCCAAGCCACCGCTCACCCTCTCTCTTCTAATACACCCCAGCCACTCTCACCGCATTCTCTCTTGCTATTCCCAATGCCTAACCTCACACCACTTCTCTTCTTTCTACCCAGCCACCTCACCCTCTCATCTTCTATCATCCCAGCCACCATCACCCTTCTCTTCTTCTATCCCAGCCACCTCATCCTGCTCCCTTCTACCCCCACCACCTCACCCTTCTCTCTTTCTATCCCCCAGCCACCGTCACCCTCATCTGCTCTTATCCCAAGCCAACTTCACCTTCTCTCTTCTAATATCCCCCAGCCACCTGCATCCTTGCTCCCATTCTAAACGCCCCCAGCCTACACTCACCATCCTTCTCTTCTATTCCGCCAGCCTACCTCAACCCTTCTCTCTTCTATCACCCAGACCACCCCTCATCCCTTCTCTCTTACCATCCCCACCCACACTCACAAGGCGCTGTCGTCTGCTTCACTAACCCGCCACCTCTACCCCAGCCACCGCTCACGCCTTTTCTCTCTTCTACCCCAGCCACCTCACCCCCCGAGCTAGCGCACCTCTATCCCCCAGCGCCAACCATCACCCTTCTCTCTTCATCCGCCAGACCACCTGGCACCCTTCCTCTCTACTCCCCACCCACCGCTCACCCTTCTCTCTTCTATCCAGCCACTCACCCTCCCCACGCTCTACCCCCATCCGACCTCACGCTTCTCTCTTCTATCCCAGCCACCTCACTCCTCCCCACCAGCCACCTCACCCTTCTCTCTTTCTACCCACCCACCTCACCCTTCTCTCTTCTACTCGCACCACCTCACCTTCTCTCTGTCTATCCCCAGACCAACACTCACCGCTTCTCTCTTCTATCCCCAGCCATCCTCGAACCTCTCGTCCCACCTCTACC
>NW_014577247.1:352053-353546 GCF_000485595.1 Priapulus caudatus
GTTCAGGTTCCGGCTCTTCGTCTCTTCTCTGCTGCCTCGTCTCTCTCTCTCTCGGTTCGTCGGTCTGTCATCTCTCTCTCTCTCATTCTCTCTGCCGGCTCGCGCGCTTCCCGTGCGGCTCGTCCTCTCTCTCTCTCTCGTCTCTCTTCTGCCGGCCTGCGGCTCTCTCCTCTCTCTGGCTCTGCTCTCTCTCGTCTTCTCTCTCCTCGTCGTCGCCTCGCTGCTCTCTCTCTCTCTCTGCGCTCCTGCTCCTCTTCTCTTCTCGTCTCTCGTCTGCTCTCTCTCTGTATCTCTCCCGCATCTCTCGTACTGCTCGCTTCTGTCTTGCTCAGTTCGCGGCTCTCTTGTGTCGTCCACAACTCCGGGGACCAGGGGATCCCATCCTCAGCATCCACGGCGCCCGCCCGGCCCGTCCGCCCCGCGGCCGTGTCGCCGCCACACTCCTCTTCTCTCAAGTTCTCTTTCTCTCTCGGTTTCTCTCCTGCGTCATGCTGGCCCTCGCTTCCTCTGGGCTGCTCTCCTTCCTGCTTCTCTCTCTCTCTTCTCTCTCTGTCTGTCTGTCTGTCTGTCTGTCTGTTGTCTGTCTGTCTGTCTGTATGTTCTGTCTGTCTGTTCGTCTGTCTGGCTCTGTCCTGTCTGTCTCTGTCCGTTGTCTGTCTGTCTCTCTCGTTCTCTTCCGTTGCTCCTGTCTGTCTGTCTGTCTCTCTCCTGTGTCTGTCTGTCTCTCTCTCTCTGCTGTGTCTGTCTGTGCCTCTCTCTCTCTCTTCTCGTCAGAGAGAGAGAGAGAGCAAAGCGAGAGAGCTAGACAGACACAGATAGGGGGAGGGGTGCTGTTATGAATGGATGCAGCCAAAATTGAAACCTAACCAACTGTGAACCGTGACAACGATCCTGGCGGGAGAGGGAGTCACCTACAAACCTAGTCGTAAAACCGTCACAGGAAAGGCGCTATCAGTTCACATTATCGCATGAGATTACCAAGTCACATTACCGTGTGACATTGTCATGTCACATGATCGTGGTGTGTGACATTGTCAACAGTTAGCTGGACCGCAAACACGGACACGCGCGCACCAGCGGACGCCCATGAGCGGCATCGTGAGTTCGGCACCCCGAACGAATTTGTCATTATACGCTCCTGATATCATCACGCACAGCTCTCTCTATTATATATACACGCTGGGATTATGCTATCATGCGCGTGCGTGCGCGCGCACGTGCGTGCACGCGTGTATGTGTACGTGTCAGAGAACCAGTGACCTGGCTGACACAGAGTGATCACGCGCACTCGCTGCACGTAAAACAATCGGAAGCTGATGATTCAAAATTCAAAAACAAAAACGAAAGCCGAGTACATTTAATTTCCGTCGCTATTAGTGAGTCACGGGTTGACTTGTCTTTTCTAGCTGCGCCATCACGAGCGGTGACTCACCTGTTCCAGTATATATCAAGAGTCCATAATAGAAAATTGAAACATAATTTTCTATTATGGA
>NW_014577247.1:354855-356300 GCF_000485595.1 Priapulus caudatus
ATTCTAACTGAAATCCTTCGCTCCATATTATAGTTAGTACACGTTCCTACCGGTCATAGCATAATAGCGGAAGTCGCCGGGGTTTTTATTATTCAATCACAGGTCGGAGCAATTCCTCTGTTTAGACGCATGTATCAGCATGACGCGACAACCATTTTAGGCCCAAAAACAATTTGCATCGCCAGGGGCATTGCCAGGGGGTCACCCGTGAGGTATATTCTCAATCAGCATGACGTGACGACTATTTTAGGCCAAAAATAATTTGCACAAAAAGGCCAAAATAAGGGCAAAAAAACAAACAACACATTTCCCCCAAAAAAGTACTAGCGCAGCAGAAAAGTTAACAATCACAGCAATCCTAGCGCTCCACTATACACTGCAGCAGAAAAGTCAAGACGAATCCTAGCGCAGCAGAAAAGTAAATAGCAATCATATAGCGCCCAACTATAGTCAGGCTTAAAATCAGGCAATCGCATGAAATGCCGAAACGCAAGCAATAGCAGAAAACGCATGAAATAGCAGAAAAGCAGTAACCCCCAAAAAATCCCGGGCATCGCCGGGTAGCCCAGCTAAACGCATGAAATAGCAGAAAAGCAGTAACCCCCAAAAAATCCCGGGCATCGCCGGGTAGCCCAGCTAGTATATACATATACGTACATATATATTATGCACATTAGAGGACATTTGCGGTGCACGTCTGACAAATTTTCTTAGAACAACTTTTCGCTGGAAAAAATACGGTAATTCCGCGAGGCCGTGCTCTGGAATAAACTAGTTAGTACTGTATAGCAGAATTAATTTTCAGGGAGTCACACGGGCTCCTGCATATGTCAAATCAGGGAGTCCGACAGTAAATCAGGGAGTATTTGACTCGAACCGGACTCGCGTTAATTTCGCACCCTGCATTGTATTGTATTGCATTGTATTGGGCTGCATACACTATATCTATATATATAAAGTTGTTCAGCCGAATTTGTGTGTTCGCGCATAACTAGAGAACTCCGCAGCCTAGAGGAAAACTAAATATATTTTCAGAATCAGCACCGTCTGAGAGGTGGTTCTGGCTCAAAAATTTCAAAAAAGTTAAAAAGTTAAAAATTTATAAAAATTATATTCATCAATAGATGGCGTACAGACTAACATTATACATCACGGACGTGTGAATCCATGGTGTATAACCATAACGTCCCAGTAGCCGAATGGATAAAGCATCGTACTACTAATCCATTGATTCTGGGTTCCAATCCCACCTGGGGAACTGCTTTGTTTCTTTTTCTTTTGGACTGTTTAGTATGTACTTCTGCCGTATTCACCGTTAATTTCAAATTTTTTTTACCACATTTAATCGTTTAGTAAAAATCCAGAATAAACTATGGTAGATGATAATGATAGCGCAAACTGACGGGAACACTGCACGGAAGCCTATTCAAATATTATTATATTTT
>NW_014577247.1:357001-358583 GCF_000485595.1 Priapulus caudatus
TTATTTTTTACTGTTGGGATGGCATGGGATGGGATGGGATGGCATGCCATGGGATGGCATGGCATGGCATGGGATAGCATGGGATAGGATGGGATGGGATGGGATGAGATGCGGTGCGATGGGATGGGATGGCATGGCATGGCATGGCATGGGCTGGGATGGGATGGGATGAGATGCGGTGCGATGGGATGGGATGGCATGGCATGGCATGGCTTGGGATGCGATGGGATGGGATGGGATATGTGATGGGATGGGATGCGGTGCGATGGGATGGGATAGGATGGCATGGCATGCGATGGATGGATGGATGCATGGATAGATAGATAGTTCGATTTTTTTGGGTATTTTCCTTTCAACCAAGCGGTCATCAACTGAGTAACGCCACTGATTTCCCCGGGCAACGCCGGGTATCCCGTTAGTAAACTATATAATACACTGTATACAGTGGGGAATCTGGGGGCGTGCGAGCTGCGAGCTGGAAAAAACACAATGCGTCCAACAATCCGTCTGCGACAGCCAGCTCGCGCATTCCTAGACCGTACATTGCGCCATCGGCATTTCTGATGACGACTTACGCTGCCAGGTTCTATGTCTCCCTGGGTAGGGCCTACTGCCGGAACGTACCCTGGGTACGGTCCGGTATACCGGGACGTACCCTGGTACTATCTAGCTAATATGCCGGACCGTATCTCGTCTACTCCACTAACGAGTCTAGGGAGTCGCCTACGCCTACTCCCTAACCCTAACCCTAACCCTAACCTTAACCCTAACCATATCAGATAGTTACCAGGGTACGTTCCGGTATACTGGACCGTACCCAGGGTACGTCTTACAGATTACTGTTGAATTGTATTACATGAACCTGTCTGAGGGCGTCGACTTGTACATAATGACGACTTATACATGTCGACTACTTAGGCGGGGCTATTCCAATTAATTTACTATGAGAGCGAATCTGGACTTTGACGTCCATGTCGACTTACGCGAATTGACGACTTATACGATTAGACGATTAGACGATGACGATTAGACGATGACGACTTATGCGAGTTTTACTGTACTAGTTAATAAAATACTTTATTAAAGTAGTAGGTAAAGTTGGACTCTGTGAATGAGACTGTGTAAACAGTCGCTTACGAGCCTGACATTGTGGTTTATGCTTAGTCGCGTAGGCCTCGTTGTCGGTACCTGTGCGTGTTTACTGCAGAATATATAGAAGTCCGTTTACTCAGTGTGATTTGTTTACCTGTACTTGAAATGTAATACTAATCATGGAAAATAAAGAGTACTGTATTATACTCGACAACAGTGTAACTGTATAGTGTGGCTGATAGGGTCTATGTCCCCCAGGGTACTGCCGGAACGTACCCTGGGTACGGTCCGGTATACCGGAACGTACCCTGGTACTAAATACTACTATCTAATATGCCGGACCGTACCTCGCCTACTCCACTAACGAGTTTAGGGAGTCGCCTACGCCTACTCCTTAACCCTAACCCTAACCCTGACAATAACCATATCAGCTAGATAGTTACCAGGGTACGTTCCGGTATACCGGACCGTAACCAGGGTACGTTCCGGT
>NW_014577247.1:359361-372106 GCF_000485595.1 Priapulus caudatus
AAGTCACCTATGATAACCGAAACGCCGTTCATTCATAAAGTTATCGCAGAAAAACCGAACTTTCACGAAGCAATGCTTATTAGACTAATTATTTTAGACTCGCAGGCAAAGTAGAAGAATGTTGTCGTGAAATAGCACCATTTTCCCGTTTTTCCGTTGTACACTCTAGGTATTATTAGCTCTTGGTTTTATGTAAGTGAGTTTTGCATAAGAAGCTGAAGAAGCAACTATATATGTCACATTATACGCAGAATAAAGGACTGAGCAGTAGAGGTCATATATGACTATATAAATACAATTCCATTTCCAAGCAGGATCTAGTGATGTGTTGTTTTGAGCCGTCCATACATATGTGTTTGTACATGTACCTAATCCATCTAAACATAATACTGTGTAGTGTATTGCATTACATACGTGTGTAGGCAAGGTGCGAAATTAACGGGAGCCCGGAATCAAATACTCCCTGATTTACTGTCGGACTCCCTGATTTGACATATGCAGGAGTCCGTGTGACTCCCTGAAAATTCTGCCATACTAACTAGTTCGTTCCGGAGCACGGCCTCGCGGAATTACTGTATTTGTTCAGCGCATTGTCCAAAGAAAATTTGGCAGACGTGCAACTGCATGAATCTTAAAAATAAGCTTATGCGTTATTGTTAATATCTTTAATTTTGAACCTCAGACTGCGGACTCCCTCATTTTGCTGCGGACTCACTCTTTTTGAAGGTAGGGAGTCCGTTGGACTCCTACCCCCTGTGTAGGCTTATGTTTAAAAACTCATTTAAGTATGCACCAGAAATTGATTCCACAATTTCAAGCTGAAAAATGCAAAAGCTCCCTGGTGTGGGAGGTCCCCCCTTCCACACCCTCCTCCCGCTCTGTCGCCCAGCTCCCTGACATAATCTCACTCACAACTCTAACTCAATGTTGGCAGCCTTGCGGTTAGAAGAATGTATAGCGTGCAGCAGTACTAGTTGTGTGGTGGCTCGACCAGGCTCTACGACTATTTCATGTCGTAAGACTGTTTCTCACCACGTAGTGAAAAGCGTTATGGCTAGTAGCAATTACCATATGGCTGAAACACACCGTACTTGTATCCCGAACGGACACTTTGGCAAGTTCACTGTCAAGTTGGTCGGCATAATGTAACGCGAAGACAGTTATCCTGCTGTTCAATGTCCTTTCTGTCTATGTAGATGTCATCTTGGATGACCAAGTTATCCACAAATTGCACCAGTGATATTTGTTTTGGAAATTTTCGGCCGAACATGACATTTGGCCAAAATTTTGCCTTTTGTAAATAGTGCAATGTGAGTGGAGAGAATTGTAACATGCCAAGGCGTGGGGTAGTATTGTCTCATACTGACTTTGTTTTAGGTCTAGCTTGTTGATCATTTTGCATCTATTTATGTCTTCAATAACGTATTCTGTGGTCGGGGTAATGTGGCTCTCGTGTGTGATAGCTATTGGTTTTCTCAGTTTTAATGGCAACACATAATCACATGATTATATGAACAGTTGGAATTAAAAATGTTATTATACCAATACTTCCTCGTAGAGTGTTCGCTTATGCAAAAAAACTATCCTAGTACTTTTTACCTGCACTAGATCACTAACTGTTTTTGATATACTTTTAGGTTTCCAAAAAAATCTGTAGCGACCAAGTAGCCACTTCTCATATACGGCTGACGAGTTCCATCTAAAGACGAAACATATCAAGGGCATTGTGCAAATTTTCGATGGCATCTGTTGGCATTAAGGTTGCTCGAAGCACAAGTAATTTGTGTGATATGGTACGTGCAGTTACTGAGCTAAGTCTATGCAATGTGCAATAATAGACCTGTTATCTGAGCGATAAAATAACTGCAATTATATACTAATATTATATTATTTTGCAGACAAATAGCTACAAAAACAACTCGACTCCACGTGGATATTGCTTGATCATTAATAATGAAAAATTCAAGGACCCGGAAAAATTCCGCAAGGGATCGCAGAAAGATGTAGAGACTCTGCGTCAACTATTTAAAGATCTTGGCTATGAGATGTGGGATACACAAGCAAACACAAGTAATTTGACTGCGAAGGTAACCGACAAGTTGTTACTATAGTTTCTACTAACAACCAAACAAAGCATACTCAAGGACTGCTGAGGTTATTTAAGCCAAAGCACAATTTGTGACGTTCTTGCAATAGCAAAAATATTACAGATACAATAAACTAAGCTGTTATTTTAATTCGCTATAATTAAACAATGGCTTCATGCAAGAGGTCATATATTTTTGGTTTTAGCTATTTTTTATTTTATTAAATTTATAAGCAAACTGCCTGAGTGGCAAATAAGCTGGCCAGCGATTAGATGGCCAACTTCACCAAGGTATGACTTGCGGAAGTGATTGGTTTTTGTTCTCGTAGGAAATAAAAGATGTTGTGCAAACGTTTGCTGCTAGTGACAAACACAAAAATGTCGACTCGAGCATTGTTGCCATCTTAAGCCATGGTGGTGCGGAAGACGTGATATTTGGAGCAGACGGCGAAGAGCTTTCATTTGCTAATGACATTCTTCATCGATTCGAAGGTAAAAAATTTTAATCTACCTTCTGCGTTAAGTATTTAGTAGAGGTTACATAGGTGTAATGTAAAGCGAATTCCCATTAACAATAAATAACGAACGTGTCGAATTTAGGTATTGTGAGCATATCCCTCAAGATCACAAATAAAAGGTTACCTGTTTTCCGTGCTCTTTTGGCAGGACACAATGCACGGGGTCTAATGCAGAAACCCAAGTTGTTCATTCTTCAAGCGTGTCGTGGAGGTATGACGTATATAGGAATTCATGCTGAGTCGCTTGCACATGTACATGCAATATTACCTATAGTATTGACAAATGACCGTCTAAAAAGGTCAATTTGTGATAGCTATATTTTGTAGATGTTGTCCTAGTTTCATAGTTCTAGTGCCATATTTATTAATATACTCTCTAATATGTTTATTTTCTCAAACATGACAATTCCACATTTATTTATTAGGTTCTCAATAGCTTTATGGTTGCTAATAAAAGCAATTTAAAATTTGGCGAATGATGTAAAAAACGAATTACCTACTAGTATAAAAGTAAAGGTCTGTAGTGCCTATCATAAATATGAACAAAACAGCATTTGATTATTTTCTTGCTCTGGGTCCTCCTTTATAACAGTTTGCTCATGAATATATATATATGAATAAACGCTGCAATTATTGTGACTTTAAAAGCTATGTGTATGTGCATCGTAAGATTGAACACTTGCGTGGTTTGTATTTTATTTATACCGTCGGAATCAAGGGACGGATGTGGCTGGAGGCAATGATCAGCCGGAAGAGTGGATGGGAAAGTTGGCTACAGACTCACTACCCCCTGCAGCTTCATTCAAAACAGAAAAGGCAAAACTGTTACCAAACTTGAGTGATTATATAGTATTTCGTCCAACAACTCCAGGTAAGTTTCTAATTAAAATAACCATAAGTAAATAGTGTTTACCCCTGCACAATTAGGAGAAGGAGCTCAGGAGTCATTCACAAATATCAATGTCATCATAAGCATACAACTCGTTCTCTGAGGGAGGAAGGCGTCCACAGTCCTTGTAAACTCTACATGTAAATAAATCTTGATTCTACCTTATTGAAAGGCATTCTCTGCTTCAGAAGTCCACAGAAAAGGTGTGTTCTTATGGGTAAGCTGTGTAAGTGGTCTAGCTATTTTAGCATTTAAGCAATTTAATAGGTACATTATGCGCGTCGCCTTATTGTGTGGTGTTATGGACCTCGTCTGCCCAATGGCGCACCGCTCACATTATGCGTTGCCTTATTGGCTGGTGTTATTACGTCGGGTGTATTCAGGCAATCGTTTCTCCTCATTCCCACGTTCACTTTCTTTTAATGTCCCGGTTGCCACATTTTCTTACTGTCCCCGTCTTGTCTGAGAACGAGTCTCCTCGCCCTTATGGACGTTGCTAATGTGTTTTGCAACGCCTGCGTGATTATATTACCAATCGTTCCCTTGCCCTATTCTGTCGACGCTGCAATTCTATTGTCTATTAATGTAGTCCGATTTCCTATGTCTCTATGCCTATGACGAAACGCCGTATTTCACTACATGCTGTGGTTTCGATGTAATAGTTCTGATGTTGTTAGGGCTCTCCTGTTTCGGTCCACATAGTACTAATTGAATCTCCACTAATCAGTATTTCGGCACCTACGAAATTCTAGCAAAAGCTGTGGCCAATCTCACGATGAAGATGTTTGTGTGGCGTTATTTTACTGCTGCGCTGTAGTGTAATAGAAAAGTAAACTGGTAGAATAACCAATTTTCTGAGATATATCTATCCTATTAAAAGGCTTCTCTTAATTTGTCTTTATGTTCACAACGTCACAGGTCATTTTATGTAGAAACAGGCAAGGCATTGTCACATTTGTTTCAATATTTAGTTAGCCGAGGAGTGTAACCATGCAGAAAGAATAGCAGATAAGATTGAGAATGAAACTAAACGGTAAACTGCATTTATTACGAATCAAGAGACATGTTTCATTGTTGGCTATATGTCGGATCCTCTAAACTTAGCCAGAGTCAACGCTGCGCATAAGCACTATCTATTGTTACATCTTTTCTCCTTTATAAAAGAATAAACTTCAAACTAATTACCGTTGACCGTTACTCAACAACAAAAAACATTACAGAGTCTCGACATAGACAAGAAAATCTTGCTTCCGATTTCTATAGAAGTTAACTATACCCTTTATCTTGAGTACATTAAATTAATTCAGTCTTGCAATGCTTCAAACTGTCTGACTCATCTAAACACCACTTTATAGTAAAATTAACTCGAATTAACTTGTCATGATGCTACTTTGAATAATGATTGGTTCATCATTGCACTGTACGTCTCACAGATTACGTTTGACAGGCTTGTAAACCTTCCTGCCACATCTCAGCACAAACACTGGACTGCGTGTCGATGTCTTTACCTTATGTGGCAGTCTTTTGGGAGGACTACCTGCGATTATTGGCCTGTCAGCTCGCAGTGATGCATCAACAGTTCTTGGATAACTTGGTATTGTGTCCGAGTGTGTCACCGGAATGTCCTCATACTCCTGCACATCCCGTAGCTGCTTGTCCTCTGCCGATTTACGTAGATGACGACGGTTACGCCGCAAGATCCTTTCGGATTCCGTTTCGACGTTGTACAATCGTGTGGACACCTCTTGTTGTACTGTACCTTGTTTCCACTTCTTCTGTCTTTGCGAAGGTGAAATACGAACAGTGTCACCCACCGTGATCGGTTCTAGGTTTCTCGCGCCACAATTGTAATAGAGCACCTGTTTCTCCTTTATAGCCTCTAATTGACGTGACACAGATTTCGGAATCTGTGGTTTTAGTAGAGTTGCCTTCATTGGCAGTAGCGTTTGAGTGCGACGGTTTATTAACCTTTGAGCTGGACTGCTGTCCATAGACTGTGACAGGGTAGGCTAGAAGCGACAAGTAAGGATCAGTCTTTGAAACTTTGGCTAGGTGCATGAGACGTTTAGCTGTCTTCACAAGTTCACAGCCTGTTCCGCCTTCCCATTGCTTTGCAGGTAGCCTGGAGATGTCACATGATCAAATCCCCATTTACTCGCGAATCTGCTAAATTCCTCCTCACTGAATTGTGGGCCGTTGTTGCTGATTACCGTGTTTGGTACACCGTGCCGTGCAAAATGAGCACGCAACTTTCTGATCACCGTCGACGACTTCGTATTTGGGAGATAGTCAACTTCCCAGAAGTTTGAAAAATAGTCCACGGTTATGAAGTAGTTTTTCTCATGTATTGCGAACAGATCACATCCGACCTTTGACCACGGTTGGTTTGGTATGTCATGGGAAATGAGAGTTTCCTTCTGCTGATTGTCTTCGTAGGTCCGACAGCTCTCACACCGACTGATGTACTCGCGAATCTCAGCATTCATGTTGGGCCAATATACAGTTTTACGTGCCCTTCGGAGACAAACTTCGATGCTAATGTGAGACGAGTGAATTATTGAGGCAGTTCAATAACGTTGACGTTCCGGTAGTATCCTGGGGGACATAGACCCTCTCAGCCATAGTTACAGTACTTGCTACCCAGTCTAATGTACTTCGGGAATCACGAAGTTGTCAGAATCGGAGCACTCAGACAGTAATTTCACGTGAATTCTCACAGATTACTCACAGTTTAGGCATCTCAAACGATGACCAGCATTCCTAACACAATGTTTCAATATTTAGTTAGCCGGGGAGTGTAACCATGTAGAGAGAATAGCAGATAAGATTGAGAATGAAACTAAACGGTAAACTGCATTTATTGAGTAATGCTATCCCCCGGGCGTGGAGGGAGGTGACCGCAACGTGGCAGCACTAGTGTTAGGATAGTGTTAGGATTAGGGTTAGGGTCAGGGTTAGGGTTAGGGTTAGGGTTAGGGTTAGGGTTTAGGATTATGGTTAGGTTTAGGGTTAGGGATTGGGTTAGGGTTAGGGTTAGGGTTAGGGTTAGGGTTAGGGATTTTTGCATCATGATATCTGTCCCCACACCATAGATTAATTTTTGTGGATTTTTGGACCTATATATAGCGCTCCGAGATATATATGTTTAGTGTTATGGTTAGCGTTGGAGGTGTTGCAGTTGGCGTTACCGGATGATTAATGATTTTGAAGTATACGTCAACTGTATCATTTATCACGACGAGAAATCTGTCAAGACACTGTCCCCTCTGTCGCCAGGTCAATCGGTCAGAGTACATGACGAGAATACACACAAGTAGAAGCCGCAGTCGTCACAAGAAAACATGAGGCACCACGTTCGTATGAGGTGCAAACATCTGACGGCAACAATCTCAGCAGGAATCGTCGGTTCATCCGGGAAACCAATGAGGAATTGAGGACCCCTTATATCCCCCAGGACAAGATGACCAGGAACCAGTTCCACCCCCAGAGATAGGTGTGAGGTCCCCAACAAAACACGTCAGATTCAAGGCAACGATTGAGAGTAAGCCAGCGCGTGCTCCAAATACTGGGAGTGCCAGTGACTATCCAAATTATCATACCCGTTCAGGCAGAATGGTCAAAAATCCGAGAAAGCTCGATTTATAATTTGCGTTAACAATATATGATACAGTCAGGCATTTGTGTAGTGGAAAACGCTAATCAAGTGCATGTGTTGTACAACTTTGATATTTGGGTTAATTAATTCGGTTGGATATTCGGGTTAACTACTGTACGTAACATTCAGTTTCTGTGACAGTCATGTTGGACTGTAGAAGTAATCGTGACTGTTTCACGAAGCAGGGGTTTGTTAAGCTAGTTTGTTTTTGTGATGCACGCGTCACCTACTGGAGGGTAAGCCAACCTATGTAGCAATATTTTTCGTTTACAGTAGCGCGTCTAGACACAGGTTTGTTTAGATTTGTTAACGTATCAATTCGCTAGACGCCACGTGTGTGTGTGTTAGAAGCCAGTTATAGTTGTAGCAAGTGCGTGTTCGGCTTGAGACTGGCAGTAAGTGAGTGGAGCTAGCGCAAAGCGGTTTTCTGTAATTTTAGTCGGCACGATGAATTTGTATCCTGTCAAAGAAGCAAGTGTTTAATTTAGATACTTTTAGTTGAGCTTAATGGTCAATTTGTGTGGTCCCGTTCACGGGTATATTTATGGTGAGCAGGCAAAACACTACTAAAACGCACACTAAATGACACCGGACCTCACAAATAATTATACAATCACAAACACAGAATATTAACACACACCCTGCCCGTGGTTCCCAGTGAGCTACCTCACAATTACCTAGCTGGGAACCGTGGTGACCGGTGCTATTACAGAAGATCCTCTAAACTTAGCCAGAGTCAACGCTACGCATGAGCGCTATATATTGTTACAACATTGACACAGTCTTCTGTCTGCACTACCATTATAGAACTATGAATGGGAAATGTAACGTATACATTTAACGGTGGATCATAGCAACCAACGTGAATATGTAATACACATCACAGAAAGATTATGGGCCTTGTATCCGTGAACTGTTGTTATTGAACTTCATCACATAAAAAACCTAATACTTTTTATGTTTGATCGCAGGTGCACAAGCAATGCGACACACAGAAACAGGCTCTTACTTTATCAATGTTCTGGCTGAAGTGTTTGCGGCAGAAGCATACTGGAGTAACCTGGATTGCCTTGCTCACAAGGTTTACAATTATTTTATTATATCAAACACCTTTCAGAAAAATAATGCGCCCAAAGTTTTAGAATGTGTAATAATAATTATAAATGTGATGAAATGCAACTTGGATAATTAGTTAGCTTACACTATTACAAAACATTGTTCCCATAAACCACCATGTTTGTACATGTGGCATGTCTAAAGTCAGAGTTCATCAAGCTCGTGTTTATTGAAGTGAAGATGTGAAATTGTAAATTTAACATAGATTTCTCATACATTCTCCAATAAAGCTGAACACCAAAATGTCAGCGCTAGAAGAACAAGAAGTGGTTACGAATGCAATTACAAGGAAGCAGATATCAGTGTGCGATAATTGTCTACAAAAAGACTTCAACTTCAATCCACCTCCTGTAAGTATAGTATTAGTTATGGTATAATCACTGATAAAGTTTTTGTTTCAAAATTCCAAGTAAGCTAAGAAGTAGCTAGTTGTATTACTTACAGTTAAATTCAATATTTATGTAGAACTGCACAATGAACCTATGAATAATGAAGAAGTCAATGTACATCAAATTGGCTGTAATTAAACATGGAGTGTGATTTTTGAGTGCATAGTACATGCCATCTTGAAATGTTTGAACAACTAAAAATTATGAGCAGCAAATATTATGAATGATAAGCGTTGAGATAAATATTTGGGACAAATAAATATTGACAGTGCTTCCATGGTTTGTTTATTATTTGTAGCAATACAGACTCTTCAATCACCACTCGTATGAAATATAATATACTAACACTAGTCTCGTTTAAATGATTCCATTGTTTATATTGTGTTCTATAATCTCGTCTTTGATGATAAAGGACGTTAGTGAAATGTGTTCATTTTTCAATGACTAGCGAACCAAGGTTGTTGGATGGGGCATTACATTGGCGTACTGGCACTGGTCTGGATTACTGGATTTAATTAAGGATGACTTATCGAGCGAGTTGCAGGCCTGGAACAATAAAGAGATGGCTGGTGCCACAGTGATGCCACAGCTCTTAATGCTCTACTCACAGAGCTGTCGATTATCGGAAGAGACTACTGGGCAAATGACAAAGCTGTTGGAGTCGGACACTGAAAAGAAGACTGTTCCCATAACAAAGAAGAACCTGTGCGGTGTACGACAGAAAAAGTATTCTGTTTCTCTTAATAAACGTAGGTGTGGTGGCAAAGACTACTACATTCCTTGTGACTATCCCACCTGTTTGAAAGGGTTACAGCTTACAGACACCGATCATCAGCAGAGAAACAATGAGCTGTATTGGTTTCATATCACGCTGCAGCAAATCCTATCCAAGAGGTATTCCCAAGTGAAATGTCCCTTCGTACTAGTTCCATTTGATGACAAGAAACCAAATGCTGTAGATGCTACAGTGAAGAAAATGGCCAAGCTATGGCGAGAAGACAAAATACATGGATTTCAACTGGAGGATAGAGAACCGGATTGGCTGAAAATTTCTGCTACATTGCTTGGTAAAAGTTTAAAATTGGAATTTCAAAGTTGGATGCCTATAGGCATTTTGCTTGCGCAGCGATGGGCAAACCTGTATTTCAGAAATTATGGCCCAGAGTTGAAGAAAACTGTCACAAACTTCCTTAGCACGCGGCACAAGGCTAAGGTCCTTCTTGACGATGATGATGACGATGATGATGATAATAGTGGTTACAATATTCATGAAACTAGTTACTCTGAAGGGGTTTACCAAGGCGATGGTGATACAAGAATTGACGCTAGTAAAATGGACTGGCAGGCAAGCAGTACCGATTCTTTTCCGGTAAGAAAACTCCTAGTGCTGTTGCCCAGGACGTGCAAAACATTTGATTGTGTATCTGACGATGAGAAATCAGTTGTAGCTGAGAAAGACATGGATCACTTTCCTGATAGCACAAAAGGCATAGGTCAACGTCTAGTAGGGAAAAGCACAGTTTACAAGCTAGAAAGTGCATTTTTCCTGGCAGAGTACGCAACCCCACTGCGTTGCCTGCGCTTCATGATGAAGGATGGTATAATAACAGAGCAGTTAATGGATGATTTTTATTGCCAGTTTTGTAGCCACTTAAACTTATGGTTGCAAAGATATCGATCATTAAAAGAAAGTTTCAGTCTTGTGCCGTATGATGATAGAGATATGAACCAAGCACTGTTGTGTGCTCTAACTGGGCGTCTAACGCAACATCAACAATAGTTCCTTATTACAGGGATATGTTGATGGTCTTTAATCGTATTACTGACCTGAGGGCTATTATATCGCAGTAGTGTCGCTTGTATTCAGCAATATTGACATTTCACAAATATCTCCAGAAGTACATTGAAGTGCCTTCCGTTAATAATTTGAATATTGGATAAGCAAATAGGTACAATGCAAGTATATATAAATCATATATATAATCAAACGTAGATTTCGGTGGTTGACTGCTGTATTTGAATTGCACGGTAGATGGACCTTAATTTTAACATGATTATGTATTTTTTACGCGTATGATTTTATGTTTGCTACATTTGAAACATAAAAAGTCTACATAAAACATCAATGTCGTGGATAAAATGTGTGCTAGTCAAATGCCTATTTTTATCATTTTCTAGCAGTTTGAAATGACTATCGAAGTGAGTGTAAAACGTTTTATCTATTAATAAGTGAAGCTCATAACCTCATGACCTTCAACAGGAAATAGTACTATGATTTATTTACTGTTTCAGAAAATAAACGTAGTTCGATTACTGTAAAAATTAATACGATTAAAAAACCAAATCCTTGTAAAAGATTTGGTCAGATTATACAATAATTTGTAGACCCCTATCAGCTGGTTAAAAAGCCAAAATATTAGACAATACTTGTTAGAGCTTGGTCGAATTTCTCTTAATTAGTTGTAATGTATAGTAAGGGTTTATTGAAGCTATAACAAAACCAACCAATAGCAAACAAAATTGTTTGCTTTTCTTGGATTGTTTTCAATGTATTGTGATTTGCTAATTGATGTATTTGGATATATCATGTAAGCATAAGAACTCTGTGGCCGTTATTAGAAAGATTGTTAATAGTTATGACGTTATAAGTGTAAAATGTTATAAGTGTCATGACTTTTGTGTAACTTCACTTCAAAAGTTATAGTATTTTATACGCATGATTTTATCACTTCTTGATCTTTCTTACACCGGCCGCATGGTCAATATGTACGTGTCGTAACCTTTTATCAGTGCCTGTATTTTCATCACTATGGTGGCCGTATATCATGCCTGATGACAATGCTTATATGTAAATGAGACCATTCTACATTCGATTACCTATACACATGGTTTTTAAGCGTTTATTCTATAAAAGGGTGGAAGTTTCACATGTTCAAAAGAAGCACGTTAAAAACATTTGTACTGGAGTAGTAGTGTGGCTATATTTTATGTAAGATAATATTTTAATAATGTTTGGTATATTTGAAGAAAAAACGGTCACGTTCACAATGTTTGAATATTCGACGATTCTGTTATTTTTCAATTGTTAAAATGTCGATTTTTATGAGAAATATTATAGGTACTACGGGCTTTGACCTAATGGGACGTACGTACCATGGTAGCAGGAGTGAATAATAGAGATTCAGAGATCTCGAGAGATTTAGAATAATGGATATCTCTATTATTTACTCTTGATGGTAGTATTAGTGAAGAGAACCGTGCCATTGTGTTACGCACTGCTGCTACCTGCAGACTATACTATATATAGACGGATATATATGCGACCTATATAGACGGATGCAATTAATGTGCCAATATGCTCTAAGCGCTGCTGTGGACAACTACAGGGTTATTATTACTTGTTCATGCGGACGTTTACCGCATAAAACTAATCATGCTCGACTGTTATTCATTTCTCTTAATAAACGAGTATATATCACCGTTACAACTAATAGAAGCAATGTTGCTATTTATGCATTTTCTCAGTTTGCGCAGCATGACATGCAATGCAATTTGTCACATCAACTAGTAATGGCCAAAATTTCTGTACGCCCGCAAAATCCGGAAAAGAAACATAGACATTGATTACAGCCGGCGATATTACATGCCTTCACCCGTAAATTTGTTCACCGCTTAATCACGACACTTTTATGGTTCTTGACCATAACAATTATATAGACACTACAGTACTAAAGAGTCTAACTAGTATGTTATTTCTATGTTCTTAACCTACCCCGATAAAGCGGGGGTCCACTGGATATATGTGTGCGTGCGTGCGTGCGAGCGAGCGAGCGTGTGTGTGCGACTGTAAAATATCACATTGTAACTGGTGCAGAGCGCAACACGCGCTAAACGTTAATGTCGTCTACTGACCGATGCTGTCACAAAATACATACATTGTCAGGGGCGGATCCAGAGGGTTTGGGTGACCAGTTTCGATATGTTCTTCTGCAGCTAGGGGGGTCCGGGGGCATGCCCTCTGGGAATTAAAAAAAAATTAGGCTATATTTTGTGCATTCTGGTGAATTTTGAGGCCTGTGACCGGTTTCTGGA
>NW_014577247.1:379576-381574 GCF_000485595.1 Priapulus caudatus
CATTGGAGGTATTTTCAAAATACCTTTTATAAGACAACGTGCAGTGAAATGGGAGGAACTAGAGTTTATTTTGTCATAAGGTAGTGTGATTATGCATGCCACGAAGTATTTGCTAGTCTAGTACTGGAGAAATTAGCGTTTGGATGCGCATTGTGAGCCTTTAACTGCGATCGCAGAGAATAGAACATGTTCTATTTCTATGCGGCTGTCGGCGACAAATCGTGAGTGGCAGCCAAACACCGCAGCGTGTCGAGTCAAATGATTATCAAAAGTCACGTGATTAATAAAATGGCAGCCTACACGCCACTCGTCCGCAGTTTACAAGGAGGGATTATTGCACAAACCCTTTCTCAAATATATATAAAGTTTTCCGTACATCACATACAAAAAAATTCTGCACATGATTATAACGATGTTCAGAAAATTAAGAATAGATTTACGAAGTTACATGATGTTTACTGGTAAGCGCCATTTTGTTGGTCACGTACGTGACTCGTTTGATGTAGACTGGTCCCGGCGTCAAGCTTGCTCTGCTTGTGCTAAAGAACTGCTTGTGCTAGAACAAATACTGGGGCCGCGAACCCGTCTACGTTTCATGCAGGAACGCTACTCTGTGATCGGCGATGTGCAGCGGAGTCACTTCAAGTCGAAATGAGTGTTGCTACGCTGCTAATCGGCGCTAAAGTAGTCGCCGATAGTAAAATCGTAGACCGACCTGAGCGGGCCTTAACTGCGATAAAGTAATATCCAAAGTGTTGATCTGTCTACTTGATGCCGGTAAGTTGTAGAGTTATAGTTAATCGGGAACCGTATACGCGGTAATCTATGATATTGGGTTACATATAGAGCTAATACCTATAGAGTATACAACGGAAAAACGGGAAAATAGTGGGCGCAAATACACTTTCCTACCGATCTCCGACTCCGACTCCGAACCTCCTGCCCGCGCCCGCCTCTACTGTCTGTATTGTATTGTATACAGCTACTGTCTACTGTCTGTATTGTATACAGCTGTTAACCCCCCCTCCCCCTCCCCCCGCACACATCATATCTCGCGATCTATATGAGATACGTTTCTAGAATTTTGCATGCATAATGATAGATGTCTTAGAAATAATCACTGTGAGTTTCGTGTTAATTGACCCACGATTAACCTAATTATAATTAGCAATTATGCACGCGCGGTATAATACCCATAGGCTATGATACGCATATCTCGCGAAGAAGTCGAGTTGTGATTCTAGAATTATACATGCCTAATGATACAATGTCTTAGCTATAAAAATTAATCACTATAAGTTTCAAGTTAATTGACCTACGATTAACCTAATTAATTAGCAAATATGCACGCGCGGTCAAGCCCATAGGCTTATACAGGCCTGTAGTACGGGTTTAGCCGGTAGAAAAGTGTATTTACCTATCATATCTCGCGATCTATATGAGATACGTTTCTAGAATTCTACATGCGTGATGATACATGTCTTAGAAATAATCACTGTGAGTTTCGAGTTAATTGACCCACGATTAACCTAATTAATTAGCTGTTATTCACGCGCGGTCAAGCCCATAGGCTTATACAGGCCTGTAGTACGGGTTTAGCCGGTAGAAAAGTGTATTTACCTATCATATCTCGCGATCTATATGAGTTACGTTTCTAGAATTCTACATGCATAATGATACAGGTCTTAGAAATAATCACTGTGAGTTTCGAGTTAATTGACCCACGATTAACCTAATTAATTAGCAAATATGCACGCGCGGTCAAGCCGATAGGCTTATACAGGCCTGTAGTACGGGTTTAGCCGGTAGAAAAGTGTATTTACCTATCATATCTCGCGATCTATATGAGTTACGTTTCTAGAATTATACATGCATAATGATACATGTCTTTGAAATAAGCACTGTGAGGTTCGAGTTAATTGACCCACGATTAACGTAATTAATTAGCTGTTATTCACGCGCGGTCATGCCCATAGGCTATTATACGCATGTCTCGCG
>NW_014577247.1:381698-390062 GCF_000485595.1 Priapulus caudatus
CTCCCGTACCCGTAGCCTCGAGACATTAAGATACGGCTACCGTACCCGTAGCCACTGCCTTTATCGTATTGCATTGAGCTGAGTTCTTTGCTCTCTAAAACAAGACCAATCGCTTGTCAATACCGCGAGAAGGATAGTGAATATTGTGGATGCGAGGCGCCGTGAGGCCTGTAGGAGGGGATGTTTATGAGCCAATATCTCAGCCTAGGAGTACCGTATTGACAAGCGGAATTGGTCTTGTCTTAGAGAGCAAAGAATGTAGCTTAATGTAATATCATACAATTATTCTAGACTCGCAGGCAAAGTAGAATAATATTGCCGTGAAATAGCACTATTTTCCCGTTTTTCCGTTGTACACTCTAGGTATTAATTATTAGCTCTTGATTGTATCAGGAGTCTATCAATAGACTATATCTATTGATAGACTCCTGATTGTATCTATGCTGAGCAACAGCGTTATGCAGTATTACTATTAGGCCTACTGGTCTAGTACTATTAATATTAGTTAGGTACGGTGATAGGCGTTGACAGTCAGATATGCGGTAGCCGTTAACTTACTACAACTACGAGTTTCCTCTGACCAAAACCTAACTCTAGTACTATAGCCCTTCACTCCGCCGCAGTTATTACGTTATTGTTTTTAGGATTAGGATTGAATAAAAACAAACGAGATTGCACGGCTAAATTTGGAAATCCAACGTTTGCTAGCCCTAATCAACTTGTGACTTAGTTATTATGTTGAATTCAACAAACTAGAGCTCAGGATCTACCTCAAACATTCCCCTACCACCATACGTAATAAGTTTTACCATACACGTTCACAAGTTTATTTTAAACAAAAATACTGTTTGTACCTGCATCGCCGTCCATCGGTAACATAAAAAACTCTATGATAACTTATAATATATAACTCATAAATTCTAGGTAGATTAAGTTCAGTGAACGTTGGACAATTGGATTCCGATATTATAGCCGTGTACGCTCTAGGTTTTACTGACTCATGTGTAACTGGGTTATGTAAAACCCTGCCATATATGATATTACTGCTTAAGTAAGAGCTCGACTCTGAGAAACAGTAAGTCATTATTCATAGGATATAGACAATAAGCTAATCTTACATCTCAAAAAGTGGGCATGGAAAACTGCACAAACAACTACTAAGTAAACGTCAAATTTGACTATGTGGTCACAGTGCTTACTTAGCACTTGGTTGGGTGTCCTGGGTGAGCGTCTCCTGGCGTGGAGGGTGGGTTGAGTTCTAGCGAGTATATTCAATTTTGTACAAACTATTTTCACACCCGACAGTGCCAGATCTTGTATCCGCCTAGAATGTTTAAGTTATAAATAAAAGTCCATAGCATTTCCTGATGAGAAATTGATGTTATGTCAGTCTATATTTCTATTGATGTTACTAGTTAGAGTTAGTACACTATCCTACGGGCCATAGCCGCGAGTATATATTATCCTATGACGATACCGTGCGTATATTTTTGGTAATTAATTAAACTATTCGTTTTTCAATAAAATCAAAATTTACAGAGACCGTAGCTAAGAGATGTGTTTATAGGTAGCTAGAATTTTTGAAATGTAACTCAAATCCTTCGCGCGATATTAGAGTTAGTACACTATCCTGCGGGCCATAGCCGCGCATATATTAGCCTACGAGCGATATACCGTGCGTATATTTTTGGTAATTAATTAAACTATTCGTGATTTAATAAACTCAATAGCTCAATTCGTTCGCGAGATATGAGAGTTAATACACTTTCATGCCGCCTATAGCGCAATAGCGTATGCGCGCGGGAGGGGGGGGGTTAACAGCTGTATACAATACAGCTGTACAGGGGGGCGCGGTTTGAACATTTATTCATCTGTAATTCACTTCTAGGGAATATCTACATTGGGCACCCCCTCTAATATTTATAGTAATGCCATAGGCTACAACTGCGCCAGGTTTGATGCTTTTGTCAGCTCTGTAACGATCATGAAGCTGTGGGACCTGACTATAAAGTGTTTACAATCACAATTGCATTGAATAACAGAATAACCGAGTTGACGATCAGCGCCGAGCTGCGAATTAGTTTCGCCGGTATCCCATTCTAGAATTCTAGATACATATAGATTATAGACACACGTCTTAGCTATAATGATAATTTCTGTCAATATTGAGTTTATTGACGCGCGATTAGACTAGACTAATGCATACGACGCTATTTTTAAAGCTTTATGATAATTATTATTAAGTGATGGTAAAATAATGTATGATTCATCATTACTTTCTATTCTTTGAAGTATTTATTAATATACTATCACATAAGAAAAAAACCACAAGTAGCTAAGAGTAAGAGTAAGGCTGTTTATATACATTCCAACATCCCAAGGGCGCAGGACATATTGACATAGTTATCACTATTATAGTAACTTTTAATAACAGATACCATATATAATAACTGTTATTATATACAAATATATATATATTGGTTGGAACAAGCGAACTTTATAAATACATACTAACGCGCCAACATCAGTGACACATCCGGGATGGAGTTAGATGGGTACCTCATATCATCACTTGGGCAGTACTTTGTCGGTCGAACATGGTATTTTGCTGACTCAACAAGACAACGGGTCAATCTAGTAGCGGATCAACCTTGTGTACTGCTAGTAGAGTAGTTACTGCTAGTAGAGTAAACATATGGCAATTATACAACGACTTATACAATGTATGTTATGCGGGTATATGTTGTGGTATCTCATCACCGGTAAACTCTGAACACTGATTATGATTTGGTAGCCATATTTCAAGTCATTTATTTCTCATATCACTCCGCCGCCACAGCCTCATCACCTATCCATATAGTACTACCACATCTCCCTCACAACGGTAAGAAATTAGCAATATCATAAACATTACACAAACTACAAATATTACAAAAATTACAAGTAAGCATATGACATATATGCAATTAACCTACAAGCAATTACCAACACAAATCATATATCCGATACATTGTTCCTCTTCCTTCTTTTAACATAACTAAAGGTATATATGCATAGCCGCATGGGTGCTTGCCTTCGTGGGTAATAACCTATTTATATAACATCGATTACATGTATTCACACATATAATACGTAGGCCTACATGTAACAAGTATTCAACCTTAACTACACCAACGTCTATTTAAGTTTACGTCAACATATATTCTCAACGATAACGGGCTGGTTTTTGACTGACACGTCCAGAACGTGTTCGATATACCGTTTATTACCGCGTGCGTGATCTGCACCTTGTCTCCCCTTCAGTCGTATTCCTGTTATCTTGGTCGCCAGGAAAGGCATCTGCGGGATGTCCCTCAAATGACTCTACTCCTAAGCTGGTGCCAATTGGGTGTGAACAAACATACGACCGGCCTGGGGTTCTCACACACTATTATCTGTCTGGAATCCAGGGGGACTATCTAGAAACGAACGTTGTCCATGAGGAGGCGGAGGTCTTGCTCTGTTCCACCGCATCAATAACTCCTCCTCATTCTTCCCACCGTTGCTCCCAGAAGTTCCTGGCCGTTGACACACTGAGCTTGGTTGGAATCGGTTACGGCTGGGAGTCGCGTTCGAACTTGCCGACGCAAACAACATTTCGGCCGGGGAGGGATACGCGTCGACTGAGTGCTCTCAGATCAGTAGAGGCAGCTGCTAAAGCCTCCCCTGCTCCTGTCCTATATCTTACTGTTCGGACCAATTCTCCTCCACCAGACCATTCGACTGGGGTACTGTGAGAAGTAAGTGTGCCTATTCCCCATCTTTGCACATCGCTGAAACGACTGCACCAACAAAAACTTGGCCATGCCGACATCACCTCTGTGGGAGATCCCCAAAGCTGAATATCCAGTATGCATAGCCACACGCGGCCTGTCGTCGAAGCCAACGACTGACAACTGCCAAGTTGAATGAATCCACCATAAAAGGTATTGTACCTGTCCAACCCAAACAGAACCATACCAATTTAAATCAAGGCGTAATGGCAGATCCTATCGAGCCAGAATAGTTCCCTCTCTGTGAGGCAACGCCTGCACTGTTGCATTCCTGACAACTCATCAATGTTACGATGAGTTCCAGTAAACCGACGCGTGCCAGAAGCCCATCTTCTCGATGCTGGATCGCCGCTATGCAGTTCAATGCAAATTCCGTCCCTCATGATTGAGGCACAACACTTGTCTGCCCTTAAAGAAACCCATTTGACCATGCCTAAGTCATCACGAAAACGGCCATAAGGGCGTAAATAGTTGCAGCTCCGAATGTTGCGGGCCAACCAATGGAGTGAATTCTTTCACTTTGAGCACAGGCATCTGGGTGTCTCTTCTGTAAGCTTGCTGAGACCCAAAGATGGAGCAAATCAAGCCCAACGTTCCTCAACTCATCCAGTAAGACCCCTCAACATGGACATCAAGTGGACATCTTCTTGCGCAGGATTAGCAATCTGCTGAGCGATAGAAATATCACCTCTTGTACTTGGCGGTGTTCAATGTTGAATTTAACCCGTGGACTTTACGAAACCTATTGTATCGGGCGGGGCACTCGTGAGTGCTTGCGGCATATGTCACCAAATGGGGTTTGTCAGTCAGCACCTTGAAGTCTCGTTCAAAAAGTATAGTATGAATCATGTAAGCCCCCGAAGACGAGTCCCAGTACTCCACTCTCAATATTGAGTATGAGCTTGAGCAAAGGCGAGACTTTTGTGAGCAATGCCACAGCTTCCATTGCTGAAAATAGACATGCCCCAAACCCTTTTTAATGAGGCGTCTACCTAAGGGACAGGTTCTCAGGATCATAAGACTTCAGCGAGCTTCCTGCGAACGCTTTCCTAGTGGCATACCCTTCCTGGTGTCTCTGCCACAAAAGGGGGGGGGGGGGGGGGGGGGGGAACAACGCTTTTAATCGATCTCGCCAAAAGCGAACCTGATCTCATACTAGGGATGTAGGAGACAAGAATTCATCATGCCCAGAACCTCGGAGACCCCTGCCTGTGGTGTAGGCACCTTGCGTGATGCTTCGACTGCAGGATCATGGACTAATCCAACTTCATAGATCGTTCCGAAGAAAATTGATCAGATTTGCTTCATCACGCATTTGCTGCGTTGAACACAGTCCCTCCTTGCGCTGTCCTCAAACAGTTCCAAGTGCGGTCCAGCTCTCTCTGTACTACCCATCCGACGACAATCATCTGCGATCGCACACACAACCCGGGACTGCCCCTATTATATATCCATTCTTGTTGAAAGACAGCCTGAGCTGAAAGCCCAAGGTAGACGCAGAAACAGTATCTCCAAATGGAGAGCGAAACGTGTCAGTTCATATGCGATCCTCACTAAGATGCAGCGACCAATAGCGCTGACTGGCACCACTGGAAAAACTCCCGTATTACGAAACTCGGGTTAATTCTCCGAGTGTCTGGATCTTGTGGCATCGCTCGAGATTCATTCAAACGCTTTGTCAGCAATACTCCCGAATGGAAATCCATCTTTCTTGATCGCTGTTTGAGGAAGCACCAGTCAGGGAGTGACCTACTGACACTCCTTGTCCTCCCATCTATCGAGCTCTGCCTTGAAGCTTGTAATAATTGCGCACTCGGGACACGATGGCGCGGGCATCACTTCTCAAACAGAAGATGGCCGGTCCTTGAAAAATCACACTATCCTATCGAACGTTGGCGCCACCGTGCCACGAGATTTAACGCTGAAACGCTTGGACCTGGTCAGATGATTCGAGGCGGCTTTCATCCTCGTCACTGATTAGTGACCGACACTGAAGAGCCGTGCTGCCTGTAGGCCATCAACGCAGGTCCACTACCTCAAGCCACAAAGAAACCCTTCGGCCAGTGAGTCTTGTATAGGCACATGAGATCAATGGAAACCGGTGAGGTGATTGCCAAAGGATGATTGGATCCATTTACCAGTAACTGCCACTGTCGTGGTCCACACTAAGCGCCATTGTCCCTTGGGGTACAATCCAGTATGAACGGCAGGGGAATGTGTGCCACCATGCCTCAGTACTACTACTTGGCAAAGGCGATTTTTCCACACCTGGAGACAGCAAGCCAGAACGGAAGCTTCCGAAATTCTCCTGCCGTGGTGTCCTGCCGAAATCAAATAATGGATCATGAACACTTTGGAGAAGCCCATCCTCTGCCGTGGTCCGCAAGAACTGCCCTCTTCACAGGCATGGCATCCACTCTCTCTGTCTCGATCTACGCCTCCAGGAGGGACAGGAACATCCGACTTGATCTGCAGCACGGCCCAATGCCCCTGTCTTCCACAGTGCGCAGTATCACGATATGCAGGGCACGTCTCGGAGACGTGACAGTCCACAGAAACGCATTCTTGCCAATCATCTTGTCCCGTCGCCCTCCCTTTTGGCCCCGCGGGTTCCTGCGCATTGCGTCGACATTCGACCTGGTGCGAGTCTGACAAACACTGTTTCCCAATCACAATAGCTTCAATGCCTGCCTAGCTAACCACATCGTAAGGCAAGCCCCGCCGTTCTGCAACAAACTCGCGCGGGCATCCATCATAATGGTGTGCGATGCAACTCACAGTTTTACTATGCGTCAATGAGCCCACTTTAAAATATCACACTGCGGCTTGCCTGCAAACGCGCTTACAAATCAGCGATGTCCTTTCAGGGTGGGCCTGACTCATAACTAAGGCGAGCGTTCGAAATTGATGGAACTCTCACTGCTTGTCAAAGTAGTCAAATCAATTTCCGATAAGTCCCTTGGCGTGCACTCGAACCGATGCTTGAGGCTCGCAAACCCCTCGGCCCTAGACAATCGTGAATCTCTGCTTTTTACGCCATTCGTAATGCTAGTCCTTTAGACACAGCCCATACGCTGTCTAAAAGAGAGAACCTGCTTGCCAGTCGGCAATCTAACCAACTCATTCCGGTTGCCGCCCTGTTAAACGACATCACCGATATCTCAACTCAAGTCAAACAAATGCCTTTCTAAGACTGAAAAATATCCAAACGACAAACACAAAACCAAAGCATCGTCCAGTAGTGTTACCGCGCCGCACCTACTCAAGAATACCGATTGCCATAATGCCTGTGAGATACCAACACAGTACGCTGCAAGCTATCACCATGCAGGTACATTACAATTCCATTCAAGAATCGCGAACACCATTAAAATCATCCATCTATACCGTGTGCATAAACACTCATGGACCGACAGCATATTATCAAAACAACAACACTTCGCTTGATTCGCTCTATATCCCGTGGAGTCGATTTATAGACCCTGCCATTCGCAGGATTGATACAATCTTCAGCGTGCTGCTTGCATATTAACAACGCTAACACACATACTAAGCCGGACCGCTCGTACTGCTATGGATTCGAGCACAAGTACAGGCATACGTATTAACAATACCGTCTTCTTTAAACTTCTTATGTACTATATCGTTGGCTGCGCTAGAACTCGTTTTCTCCCCCCCTCACATCCTGAATATGATGACACTGCATTTACAGATACCGCTAAGAGCGTCGCGTTTGTCCTAGCAAGCGGGGCGAATGACGCACGGCCTTTTCTTCATCACTCTGGCAGCTTAAACTCGCAGCCGTGTGCGCGTCGGCTAAGCCATGAAGCACCGCACTGCAGTGTCTTAACAATCACAGCCGTGGTCTCTTCACCAACATGCAATTGGATGTTTCGCCCCTGTCCTCCTTAGCGGCACAGCGCGCGTTTCCGCGCCTTTATTGACCTTAACGATCCGTGGAAGTAGCGTAGCAGGCTTAACACTGTATCTGATGACTGTAACTCGTCTACGTCTTATTTATGTCTCTCGAGCCTGCACACACCTGATATTACATCCGTCCATTCCATCACGGACCGCAAAATCCCCACGACCAAATAAATGATGAACTTGACTGTACAGTGACGCTATACCAAACCGCTGCCACCATTCATGGGAAGCAGGGGGGGTCGTGAAAGGGTCGTAAGCGACCCCCCAAAATGTTAAAAGTCGACATTTCCAAAGACATTTGTTCGAGGGCTTTTTACAATGACATAAATGATAAGACAGTACCAGCAATGAGTCCAAAGACATTGCCAAATTGCGACGTAAATCATCCAAATCCAGCAATTCTGAAAAACGAGCTTTTAAGACAAAATTTTGTTTCATAAAAAGAGAGACAAGACTGACAAAGACAAAGACAAGACAAGAACAAGAAAAAAGTCCAAAACTCTGTCCAAACTGAAAATCAGAAAACGTTTTTAAACACGATATTTTTTAAACACAATTGGTTTAATTAAATTGTCCAGGCGGTACAGGGGGGGCAGGTCCAGGGGTCCGGACCCCCCTCCCGCAG
>NW_014577247.1:390072-395969 GCF_000485595.1 Priapulus caudatus
ACGTGCAGTTACTGAGCTATAAGTCTATGCAATGTGCAATAATAGACCTGTTATCTGAGCGATAAAATAACTGCAATTCTATACTAATATTATGTTATTTTGCAGACAAATAGCTACAAAAACAACTCGACTCCACGTGGATATTGCTTGATCATTAATAATGAAAAATTCAAGGGCTTGTCTACCCGGGAGGGATCGCAGAAAGATGTAGAGACTCTGCGTCAACTATTTAAAGAGCTTGGCTATGAGATGTGGGACACACAAGCAAACACAAGTAATTTGACTGCGCAGGTAATCGACAAGTTGTTACTATAGTTTCTACTAACAACCAAACAAAGCATACTCAAGAACCGCTGAGGTTATTTAAGCCAAAACACAATTTGTGACGTTCTTGACATGGCAAAGATATTACAGAGACAATAAACTAAGCTGTTATTTTATTTTGCTATAATTAAACAATGGCTATACAAGAGGTCATATATTTTTGGTTTTAGCTATTTTTTATTTTATTAAATTTATGATGGTTTATAAGCAAACTGCCTGAGTGGAAAATAAGCTGGCCAGCGACTAGATGGCCGACTTCACCAAGGAATGACTTGCCGAAGTGATTAGTTTTTGTTCTCGTAGGTAATGACAAATGTTGTGCAAAAGTTTGCTGCTAGTGACAAACACAACAGTGTCGACTCGAGCATTGTTGCCATCTTAAGCCATGGTGGTGCGGAAGACGTGATATTTGGAGCAGACGACAAAAAGCTTTCATTTTCTGGTGACATTCTTCGTCTATTCGAAGGTAAAAAAAATTTAATCTACCTTCTGCGTTAAGTATTTAGTAGAGGGTTACATAGTTGTAATATAAAGCGAATTTTCATTAACAATGAATAACGAACGTGTCGAATTTAGGTATTGTGAGCATATCCCTGAAGATCACAAAAAAAGGTTACCTGTTTCCGTGCTCTATTGGCAGGACACAATGCACCGGGTCTAATGCAGAAACCCAAGTTGTTCATTCTTCAAGAGTGTCGTGGAGGTATGAAGTATATAGGAATGCATGCTGAGTCGCTTGCACATGTACATGCAATATTACCTATAGTATTGACAAATGACCGTCTAAAAAGGTCAATTTGTGATAGCTATATTTTGTAGATGTTGTCCTAGTTTCATAGTTCTAGTGCCATATTTATTAATATACTCTCTAATATGTTAATTTTTCCAAACATGACAATTCCACATTCATGTATTAGGTTCTCAATAGCTTTATGGTTGCTAATAAAAACAATTTAAAATTTGGCGAATGATATAAAAAATAAATTACCTACTAGTATATAAGTAAAGGTCTGTAGTGCCTATTATAAATATGAATAAAGCAGCATTTGGTTAATTTTCTTGCTCTGGGTCTTCCTTTATAACAGTTGGCTCATGAATATATATATATATGAGTGAACGCTGCAACTATTTTGACTTTAAAAGCTCTGTGTATGTGCATGGTAAGATTGAACACTTGCGTGGTTTGTATTTTATTTAGACCGTACGAATGAAGGGATTTGCCTAAGCCCTCAATCGATTGATGTGCATGGGGGCAATGATCAGCCACAAGAGTCGATGGAAAAGTTGAAAGCAGACGCACCACATCCTGCATCATTCTTACATATTCAGCCTGACTCTAGTAAACAACGCAAAACTGAAAAAAAGACAAAACGGATACCAAACTTGAGTGATTATATAGTATTTCGTTCAACAACTCCAGGTAAGTTTCTAATTAAAATAACCATAAGTAAATAGTGTTCACCTCTGCACAATTAGGAGAAGGAGATCAGGAGCCATTCACAAATATCAATGTCATCATAAGCATACAACCAGTTCTCTAATGGAGGAAGGGGTCCTCAGTCCTTCTACATGTAAATAAATCTTGATTTTACCTTATTGAAAAGCATTCTCTGCTTCAGAAGTCCACAGAAAAGGTGTGTCCTTATGGGTAAGCTGTGTAAGTGGTCTAGCTATTTTAGCATTTTAACAATGTAATAGGTACATTATGCGCGTCGCCTTATTGGGTGGTGTTATATGGACCTCGTCTGCCCAATGGCGCACCGCTCACATTATGCGTTGCCTTACTGGCTGGTGTTATTACGTCAGGTGTATTCAGGCAATCGTTTCTCCTCATTCCCACGTTCACTTTTTCTTAATGTCCCGGTTGCCACCCTTTCTTACTGACCCCTTCTTGTCTGAGAACGAGTCTCCTCGCTCTTATGGATGCTGCTAATGTGTTTTGCAACGCCTGCGTGATTACCAACCGTTCCATTGCCCTACTCTGTCGACCCTGCATTTCTATTGTAGTCTGATTCCCTATGTCTCTATGCCTATGATGAAACGCCGTATTACACTACATGCTGTGGTTTCGATGCCATAGTTCTGATGTTGTTAGGGCTCTCCTGTTTCGGTCCACATAGTACTAATTCAATCTTCACTAATCAGTATTTCGGCACCTACGAAATTCTAGCAAAAGCTGTGGCTAATCTCATAATGAAGATGTTTGTGTGGCGTTATTTTACTGCCGCGCTGTAGTGTAATAGAAAAGTAAACTGGTAGAGTAACCAATTTTCTGAGATATACCAATCCTATTAAAAGGCTTCTCTTAATTTGTCGTTATGTTTACAACGTCACAGGTCATTTCATGTAGAAACAGGCAAGGCATTGTCACATTTGTTTCAATATTTAGTTAGCCGAGGAGTGTAACCATGCAGAGAGAATAGCAGATAAGATCGAGAATAAAACTAAACGGTAAACTGCATTTATTACGAATCAAGAGACATGTTCCATTGTTGGCTATATGTCGGATCCTCTAAACTTAGCCAGAGTCAACGCTGCGCATGAGCATTATATATTGTTACATTCTTTCTCCTTTATAAAAGAACAAACTTCAAACTAATTACCGTTGACCGTTGCTCAACAACAAAAAACATTCTCGACCTAGACAAGGAAATCTTGCTTCCGATTCCTATAGAAGGTAACTATACCCTTTATCTTGAGTACATTAAATTAATTCAGTCTTGCAATGCTTCAAACTGTCTGACTCATCTAGACACAACGTTATAGTAAAATAAACTCGAATTAACTTGTCATGATGCTACTTTGAATAATGATTGGTTTATCATTGCACTGTACGTCTCACAGATTAAGTTTGACAGGTTTGTAAACCTTCCTGCCACATCTCGGCACAAACACTGGACTGCGTGTAGATGTCTTTACCTCAGGTGGCGGTCTTTTAGGAGGACTGCCTGCGATTATTGGCCTGTCAGCTCGCAGTGATGAGTCCTTGGAGAACTCGGTATTGTGTCCAAGTGTGTCACCGGAATGTCCTCATACTCCTGCACATCCCGTAGCTGCTTGTCCTCTGCCGATTTACGTAGATGACGACGGTTACGCCTCAAGATCCTTCCGGATTCCGTTTCGACGTTGTACGATCGTGTGGACACCTCTTGTTGTACTGTACCTTGTTTCCACTCCTTCTGTCCTTGCGAAGGTGCAATACGAACAGTGTCACCCACCGTGAGCGGTTCTAGGTTTCTCGCGCCACGACTGCAATAGAGCGCCTGTTTCTCCTTTATAGCCTCTAGTTGACGTGACACAGATTTCGGAATCTGTGGTTTTAGTCGAGTTGCCTTCATTGGCAGTAGCGTTTGAGTGCAACGGCTCATTAACCGTTGAGCTGGTCTGCTGTCCATAGACTGTGACGGGGTATTGCGGAAGTCTAGAAGCACCAAGTTAGGATCAGTCTTTGAAAATTTGGCTAGGTGCGTGAGTCGTTTAGCTGTCTTAACAGCCTGTTCCGCCTTCCCATTGGTTTGCGGGTAGCCTGGAGATAATGTCTTATGATCAAATCTCCATTCACTCGCGAATCTGTGAAATTCCTCCACACTGAATTGTGGCCTGTTGTCGCTGATTACCGTGTTTGGTACACCGTGCCGTGCAAACTGAGCACGCAACTTTCTGATCACTGTCGACGACTTCGTATCTGGGAGATAGTCAACTTCCCAGACGTTTGAGAAATAGTCCACGGTTATGAGGTAGTTTTTCTCATGTAATGTGAACAGATCACACCCGACCTTTGACCACGGTTGGTTCGGTATGTCATGGGAAATGAGAGTTTCCTTCTGGGCCTCATTGGGTTTCTCGCCTGATTGGGTGGTGTTATGGACCTCGTCTGCCCAATGGCGCACCGCTCACATTATGCGTTGCGTTATTGGATGGTGTTATTACGTCGGGTGTATTCAGGCAATTGTTCTCCTCATTCCCACGTTCACTTTCTGTTAATGTCCCGGTTGCTACCCTTTATTACTGTCCCCGTCTTGTCTGAGAACGAGTCTCCTCGCCCTTAAGGACGTTGCTAATGTGTTTTGTAACGCCTGCGTGATTACCAACCGTTTCCTTGCCCTATGCTGTCGACCCTGCATTTCTATTGTCTATTAATGTAGTCCGATTCCCTATGTCTCTATTCCTATGACGAAACCCCTTATTACACGACATGCAGTGGTTTCGATGCCATAGTTCTGATGTTGTTAGGGCTTTCCTGTTTCGGTCCACATAGTACTAATTGAATCTCCACTAACCAGTATTTCGGCACCTACAAAATTCTAGCAAAAGCTGTGGCCAATCTCTTGATGAAGATGGTTGTGTGGCGCTATTTTACTGCCGCGCTGTAGTGTAATAGAAAAGTAAACTGGTAGAGTAACCAATTTTCTGTGATATACCCAATTAATTTGTCTTTATGTTCACAACGTCACAGGTCATTTCATGTGGAAACAGGCAAGGAATTGTCACATTGACACAATCTTCTGTCTGCACTACCATTATACAACTATGAATGGGAAATGTAACGTATACATTTAACGGTGGATCATAGCAACCAACGTGAATATGTAATACACATCACAGAAAGATCATGGGCCTTGTATCCGTGAACTGTTGTTATTGAACTTCATCACATAAAAAACTTAATACTTTTTATGTTTGATCGCAGGTGTAACAGCAATGCGAAACCCCAAAAAAGGCTCTTGGTTTATCAATGTTCTGGCTGAGGTGTTTGCGGCAGAAGCATACTGGAGTAAACTGGATGAACTTGCTCACAAGGTTTACAATTATTAGCTCATCTAACGAAGTCAGATGCAGCTTGTAGAATCGCATGAGCGTCCGTCCTTCTGTGCGTCCGTGTGTCCGTGTGTCCGTCAACAGTTGGGCACAAATCTTAACCACATCTTCTCATGAACATCTTCTTCGAACCATCACTTCAAAACAAATCTCGACGTACGGTCACGATATTCGGGACGTCGGGGGGGGGGATCGTAAAAAAGACTCGGGATGACCAAATTGGGAGTCAAAGGTCAAAGGTCAAGATGTGTAAACGGAGGGGGAATATTTCCCCCTTAACCTAAGGTATAGGAGGAAATACGGAATTGCGGCACAAATCTGAACGGGAGTGAAAAACTTTTTTGTTTCAGCGCTGACCCACCATTTTTATCACTTTATTGAAAGGACCATGAAATGTGCTTTCCACTGACGTGCGAAGAGTAAGTGTCTGATAACCTTTTGACCCTCAAGAGGATGGTTAAACACGGATTTGTTGACTGTTAACAAAGGACTGAACTGTGTTTGATGGTACTTGTGTGATCGTAGAAGACTTAAATTTAACAGTGAAATTCTGCACGCAAAATTTACTTGAAAAACATTTACGCGCCTTAAATATGAACTTCATTCTCTATATGAGATTTTGTACGTTGGGGATACAATGTCAATAGCATTTACGCAAACGTTTGTTTTTGATTTAGGCCAACTATAAATAGGCCTACCTCGCAGGTGGGTGGCTGATAGTATCACAGCATGGGCTAATCGAAGGTAGCAACTAG
>NW_014577247.1:395979-404523 GCF_000485595.1 Priapulus caudatus
GAATAATAGAGATCTCTATTATTCACTTTTGATGGTAGTAATAATAGCGAAGAGAACCGTGCCATTGTGTTACGCAATGCTGCTACCTGCAGACTATACTATATATAGACGGATATATATGCGACCTATATAGACGGATGCAATTAATGTGCCAATATGCTCTAAGCGCTGCTGTAGACAACTACATGGTTATTATTACTTGTTCAGGCGGACGTTTACCGCATAAAACTAATCATGCTCGACTGTTATTCATTTATCTTAATAAACGAGTATATATCACCGTTACAACAAATAGAAGCAATGTTGCTATTTATGCATTTTTTTTAGTTTGCGCAGCATGACATGCAATGGAATATGTCACTTCAACTCGTAATGGCCAAAGTTCTGTACGCCCATAACATCTGGAAAAGAAACATAGACTTTGATTACAGCCGGCGATATTACATGCATTCATCCGTAAATTTGTTCACCGCTTAATCGCGACACTTTTATGGTTCTTGACCATAGCAATTATATAGACACTACTCGAGAGTCTAACTAGTATGTTATTTCCATGTTCTTAACCTACCCCGATAAAGCGGGGGTCCACTGGATGTATGTGTGCGTGCGTGCGTGCGTGCGTGCGTGCGTGCGTGCGTGCGTGCAAGCGAGCGTGTGTGTGCGACTGTAAAATATCACATTGTAACTGGTGCAGAGCGCAACACGCGCTAAACATTAATGTCGTCTACTGACCGATGTTGTCACAAAATACATACTTTGTTTCCTCGCCATTGATGGCCGTCATGATTTGCGAACAAGCTCTAAAGCAGTGGAAGAGGTCAAGATATCAGAAATAGAAACATCTAGACAGAACAAACCCGTACGCCCGCATACACACATGGCTTACAAAAACAAATGGATCCAGTCCTACGCAGTCAGCACTGCGCCGCGCCGGAATTCTTGAATATTGTTGATGCAATTGTAAAAGTTGGATGCCTATAGGCATTTTGCTTGCGCAGCGATGGGCAGACCTGTATTTCAGAAATTATGGCCCAAGGTTGTTGGAAACTGTCACAAACTTCCTTTACACGCCGCACGAGACTAAGGTCCTTCTTGACAATGATGATGACGATGATGATGATGATAGTGGTCACGATATTCATGAAACTAGTGACTCTGAGAGGATTCACCAAGGCGATGGTGATACAGAAATTGACGCTAGTAAAATGGACTGGCAGGCAAGCAGTACCGATTCTTTTCCGGTAAAAAAACTCCTAGTGATGTTGCCCAGGACGTGCAAAACGTTCGGTAGTGTATCTGACGATGAGAAATCAGTTGAAGCTTTGACAGACATGGGTCAGGTTCCTGATATGACAATAGGCCAAGGTAAACGGCTAGTAGGGAAAAGCACAGTTTACAAGCTAGAAAGTACATTTTTCATGGCCGAGTACGCAACCCCACTGCGTTGCCTGCGCCTCATGATGGAGGATGGTATAATATCAGAGCAGTTAATGGATGATTTCTATTGCCAGTTTTATAGCCACTTAGAATTATGGTTAACTAGAAATGAATCAATTCAAAAGAGTTTCAGCCTTGTGCCGTATGATGATAGAGATAGGAACCAAGCACTGCTGTATGCTCTAAAGGTGCGTCTAACGCAACGTCAACAATAGTTCCTCATTACAGGGATATGTTGATGGTCTTCAATCGTATTACTGACCTGAGGGCTATTATATCGCAGTAGTGTCGCTGGTATTCAGCAATATTGATATCTCATAAATATCTCCAGAAGTACATTGAAGTGCCTTCCGTTAATAATTTGAATATTGGATAAGCAAATAGGTACAATGCAAGTATATATAAATCGTATATATAATCAAACGTGGATTTCGGTGGTTGACTGCTGTATTTAAATTGCACGGTAGATGGACCTTAATTTTAACATGATTATGTATTTTTTACGCGTATGATTTCATGTTTGCTACATTTGAAACATAAAAGGTCTACATAAAACATCAATGTCGTGGGTAAAATGTGTGCTAGTCGAATGCCAATTTTTTAGTTTTTTAGCAGTTTGAATTAATGACTATCAAAGTGAGTGTAAAACGTTCTATCTATTAATAAGTGAAGCTCATGACCTCATGACCTTCAACAGGAAGTAGTACTATGATTTATTTACTGTTTCAGAAAATAAACGTAGTTCACTGTAAAAATTAATACGATTAAAAAGCCAAATCTTTGTAAAAGATTTGGTCAAATTATACAATAATTTGTAGACCCCCTATCAGCTGGTTAAAAAGCCAAAGTATTAGAGCTTGGTCGAATTTCTATTGATTAGTTGCAATGTATACTAAGAGTTCATTGAAGCTATAACAAAACCAACCAATAACAAACAAAATTGTTTGCTTTTCTTGGATTGTTATTAATGTATTGTGATTTGATTATTGATGTATTTGGATATATCATGTAAGCATAAGAACTCCGGGCCGTTATTAGAAAGATAGTTAATAGTTATGATGTTATAAGTGTAAAATGTCACGACTTTTGTGTAACTTCACTTCAAAAGTTATAGTATTTTATACGCATGATTTCATAACTTCTTGATCTTTCTTATACCGGCCTCACGGTCAATATGTACGTGTCGCAACCTTTTATCAGTGCCTGTATTTTCATCACTATGGTGGCTGTATGTCATGCCTGATGACAATGCTTATATGTAAATGAGACCATTCTACATTCGATTACCTATACACATGATTTTTAAGCGTTTATTCTATAAAAGGGTGGAGGTTTCACGTGTTCAACAGAAGTACGTTGAAAACATGATATATATACATATACGTACATATATATTATGCACAATGCAGGACATTTGCGGTGTACGTCTGCCAAATTTTCTTGGAACACTTGCTGGAAAAAATACGGTAATTCCGCGAGCCCGTGCTCTGGAATGAACTAGTTAGTACTGTATAGCAGAATTAATTTTCAGGGAGTCACACGGGCTCCTGCATATGTCAAATCAGGCAGTTCGACAGTAAATCAGAGAGTATTTGACTCAATCCGGACTCGCGTTAATTTTGCACCCTGCATTGGGCTTCATACACTACATACACTATATAATACACTGTATACAGTGGGGAATCTGGGGGTGTGCGAGCTGCGAGCTGCGAGCTGGAAAAAACACAATGCGTCCAAGCGAACAATGCGATTCAAACAATCCGTCTGCGACAGCCAGCTCGCGCATTCCCTAGACCGTACACCGCGCCATCTGCATTTCTGATGACGACTTACAGATAGGAAATTACTGTTGTTTGTATTATATGGACCTGTCTGAGATCTGTCTTGTACATAATGACGACTTATAAATGTCGACTTGGGCGGGGCTATTCCATTGGATTTACTATTAGAGCGAATCGGGACTTAGACGATGACGACTTATGCGAGTTTTACTGTACTAGTTAATAAAATACTTTATTAAAGTAGTAGGTATTCTTCTTCTTCTTCTCGGGTCACTACACTACACTCGGCCCAGCCACTGCAGCACACAGGACTTGGCACGGTGGTTGAAAGCCTCAAGGTCTCCAGGGCTACAGGGCTCTGGCAATAAGGGGCATTTCAGGAGATGTCCCATAGTCTGGTCCTCCCCGCAGTCGCATTCGATTGGACCATCTTCAGTGTATCCCAATTTCTGCATGAGTGCCCTACATCGACCAAAACCTGTCCTGAGGCGATTTAGGCACAACCACGTCGGCCATACCTCGTTGGCTCCGGGCGGGAGGGCTTCCTGGGGTCTGAGTGAAAGCTCATGTTAGCTTGCCTGAAGATGCTTTGACCATTGGGCGATCCTGTAGTTTTGGAGGTTGCCATCCAGGGGTTGAACCGCGTGGATGAAACTGTGCCTGGACTTTAGTCTCTTCTTTACTGTTTCATGCTGGAAGAGGGGGTGGCGAGGGTCATTTTCTTGGTTAAGTTTCTCTACTTGGGATGAAGCCATTCGTCTAACGTGTGGGGGAGTGTACAGGGCACGCATACTCAGCCGCAGAGTAGCACAGGGCGATAGCAGTGGTTCTGATTGTCCCGGCGTCTGTTCCCCATTTAGTATTGGCCAACTTCTTTAGAATACTGTTTCTGGCACCCACTTTGGCCTTTGTCTTGATGATGTGATTCTTGTAGTAGGTAAAGTTGGACTTGTAACCCTGATCTGTAAATGAGACTGTGTAAACAGTCGGTTACGAGCCTGACATTGTGGTTTATGCTCAGTCGCGTAGGCCTCATTGTCGGTAACTGTGCGTGTTTACTGCAGAATATATAGAAGTCCGTTTACTCAGTGTGATTTGTTTACCTGTACTTGAAATGTAATACTAATCATGAAAAATAAAGAGTACCGTATTATACTCGACAACAGTGTAACTGTATACTGTGCGTGTCTCGACCCTTGTACCCCCTTTACTCCTGTTCTGCTCCCAGCATCCAACTCTCGCGTCCCGGTCTTGCATGATCCCGCTGCAGCAGTCCCACTTCCATGATGTAGTGGGAGAGAAGGGGCTACCCGGGTACATAATGACCCCGGTAACAGGGCTGCTAACTCTCACGCATTTAGCATGAGACTCACGCAATTGAGGCTAATCTCACGCTCTCACTCCGGGTCTGCTAATTCTCACGCATACAGAAACAAACAGATAAAAAACCGAAGTATACACTATATAGAGCATTTCAATTCGCTGAACGGTTCTAGATCTCGTCCTTACTTGCCAATGAGAACAGTTTTATGTAAGTGAATTTCGCATAAGAAGCTGAAGAAGCAACTATATATGGCAGATTATAAGAAAAATAAAGGACTGAGCAGTAGAGGTCATATATGACTATATAAATACAATTCCATTTCCAAGCAGGATCTAGTGATGTGTTGTTTTGAACCGTCCATACATATGTGTTTGTACATGTACGTAATCCATCTAAACATAACACGGTGTAGTGTATTGCATTACATACATGTGTAGGCAAGGTGCGAAATTAACGGGAGTCCGGAGTCAAATACTCCCTAATTTACTGTCGGACTCCCTGATTTGACATATGCAGGAGTCCGTGTGATTCCCTGAAAATTCTGCAATACTAACTAGTTTGTTCCGGAGCACGGCCTCGCGGAATTACTGTATTTGTTCAGCTAATGTCCAAAGAAAATTTGCCAGACGTGCAACTGCATGAATCTTAAAAATAAGCACATGCGTTATTGTTAATATATTTAATTTTGAACCTCAGACTGCGGACTCCCTTATTTTGCTGCGGACTCCCTCTTTTTGAGGGTAGGGAGTCCGTTGAACTCCCTTGTTCAAAAGTAAAGTTCTACCCCTGTGTAGGCCTATGTTTAAAAAAAAAACTCACTTAAGTATGCACCAGAAATTGAATCCACAATTTCAAGCTGAAAAATGCAAAAGCTCCCTGGTGTGGGAGGTGGTTGCCCCCTCCCACACCCTCCTCCCGCTCAGTCGCCCAGCTGCAGCTCCCTGACATAATCTCACTCACAACTCTAACTCAATGCTGGCAGCCCTGCGTGTAGAAGAATGTATAGCGTGCAGAAGTACTATAGTTGTGTGGTGGCTCGACCAGGCTCTACGACTATTTCATGTCGTAAGACTGTTTCTCACCACGTAGTGAAAAGCGTTGTAGCTAATGGCAATTAGCATATGGCTGAAACACACCGTACTTGTGTCCCGAACGGACACTTTGGCAAGTTTACTGTCAAGTTGGTCGGCATAATGTAACGCGAAGACAGTTATCCTGCTGTTCAATGTTCTTTCTGTCTCTGTCGATGACCAAGTTATCCACAAATTGCACCAGTAATATTCGTTTTGGAAATTTTCGGCAGAACATGACATTTGGCAAACATTTTGTAATATGAAGCGAATTCTCATTAACAATGAATAACGAACGTGTCGAATTTAGGTATTGTGAGCATATCCCTAAAGATCACAAATGAAAGATTACCTGTTTTCTGTGCTCTTTGGCAGGAAAAAATGCACCGAATCTAGTGAAGAAACCCAAGTTGTTCATTCTTCAAGCGTGTCGTGGAGGTATGACGTATATAGGAATGCATGCTGAGTCGCTTGCACATGTACATGCAATATTACCTATAGTATTGACAAATGACCGTCTAAAAAGGTCAATTTGTGATAGCTTTATTTTGTAGATGTTGTCCTAGTTTCATAGTTCTAGTGCCATATTTATTAATATACTCTCTAATATGTTAATTTTTCCAAACATGACAATTTCACATTCATGTATTAGGTTCTCAATTGCTTTATGGTTGCTAATAAAAACAATTTAAAATTTGGCGAATGATATAAAAAATAAATTACCTACTAGTATATAAGTAAAGGTCTGTAGTGCCTATTATAAATATGAATAAAGCAGCATTTGTTTATTTTTCTTGCTCTGGGTCTTCCTTTATAACAGTTGGCTCATGAATATATATATATATGAGTGAACGCTGCAATTATTGTGACTTTAAAAGCTCTGTGTATGTGCATGGTAAGATTGAACACTTGCGTGGTTTGTATTTTATTTAGACGGTACGAATGAAGGAATTTGCCCAAGCACCCAACCGAGGGATGTGCATGGAGGCAATGATCAGCCGCAAGAGTGGATGGAAAATGTGGTTGCAGACGCACCACCCCCTGTATTACCCTTACATATTCAGCCTGACTCTAGTAAACAACGCAAAACAGAAAAAAAGACAAAACGGATACCAAACTTGAGTGATTATATAGTATTTCGTCCAACAACTCCAGGTAAGTTTCTAATTAAAATAACCATAAGTAAATAGTGTTCACCTCTGCACAATTAGGAGAAGGAGATCAGGAGCCATTCACAAATATCAATGTCATCATAAGCATACAACCCGTTCTCTAATGGAGGAAGGGGTCCTCAGTCCTTGTACACTCTACGTGTAAATAAATCTTGAGTTTACCTTATTGAAAAGCATTCTCTGCTTCAGAAGTCCACAGAAAAGGTGTGTCCTTATGGGTAAGCTGTGTAAGTGGTCTAGCTATTTTAGCATTTTAGCAATGTAATAGGTACATTATGCGTGTCGCCTTGTTGGCTGGTCTTATTACGTCAGGTGTATTCAGGCAATCGTTTCTCCTCATTCCCACGTTCACTTTCTCCTTTTCATGTCCCGGTTGCCACCCTTTCTTGTCTGAGAACGAGTCTCCTCGCCCTTATGGACGTTGCTAATGATTTTTGCAATGCCTGCATGATTACCAACCGTTCCCTTGCCCTACTCTGTCGACCCTGCATTTCTATTGTCTATTAATGTAGTCCGATGCCTTATGTCTCTATGCCTATGATGAAACGCCGTATTACACTACATTCTGTGGGTTTGATGCCAACTGTCTGATGTTGTTAGGGCTCTCCTGTTTCGGTCCACATAGTAATAATTGAATCTCCACTAATCAGTATTTCGGCACCTACGAAATTCTAGCAAAAGCTGTGGCCAATCTCAAGATGAAGATGGTTGTGTGGCGTTATTTTACTGCCGCGCTGTAGTGTAGTAGAAAAGTAAACTGGTAGATTACCCAATTTTCTGAGATATACCCATCCTATTAAAAGGCTTCTCTTAATTTGTCTTTATGTTCACAACGTCACAGGTCATTTCATGTAGAAACTGGCAAGGCATTGTTACATTTACACAGTCTTCTGTCTGCACTACCATTATACAACTATGAATGGGAAATGTAACGTATACATGCAAATTTGCGGGGGCTCTTTTTGGCATTTCTGGGGCTCTTTTTGGCATTTCGGGGGCTAAATCGCCCCGAGCCCCTGTGTATTTTTTTCACTAACGGTGGATCATAGCAACCAACGTGAATATGTAATACACATCACAGAAAGATCATGGGCCTTGTATCCTTGAACCGTTGTTATTGAACTTCATCACATAAAAAACATAATACTTTTTATGTTTGATCGCAGGTGTAATAGCAGTGCGAGACCCAGATAAAGGTTCTTGGTTCATCAATGTTCTGGCTGAGGTGTTTGCGGCAGAAGCATACTGGAGTAACCTGGATGACCTTACTCACAAGGTTTACAATTATTAGCTCATCTGACGAAGTATGATGCAGCTTGTAGAATCGCATGAGCGTCCGTCCGTGATCCGTGTGTCCGTGTGTCTGTCAACAGTTGGGCACAAATCTTAACCGCTCGACGTACGTTCACGATATTGGGGACGTCGGGGGGATCGTGAAAAGGACTCGGGATGACCAATTTGGAGGTCAAAAGGCAAGATGTGTCAACGGAGGGGGAATATTTCCCCCTTAAGTTAAGATATAGGAGGAAATACGGAATTGCGGCACAAATCTGAACGGCTCGACCTATGCTCTTAATATTCGGTGTATAGTGTGATGGGCAGGAAACCCATCACCAGTGCGAAATTTGAGGTCACAGGTCAAAGGGCATTTTTTGAGGACATGGCCGGCTAATGGACAGAGTGGAAAACTTTTTTGTTTCAGCGCTGACCTACCATTTTTATCACTTTAGTGAGAGGACCATGAAATATGCTTTCCACTG
>NW_014577247.1:406985-409886 GCF_000485595.1 Priapulus caudatus
TAGACTTGACAATGCTCATTTTAGAGAATGTTCGTTCAGCAGATGCAGAAGTAACAGGAATTGTGGCCAGTCCTGTGAAGACGCTTGAGAGGCAAGGGCAAATTGTTTTATTTTTTTGCTAGCCAATCAACAGGGGGGGCCATGGCCCCCTTGTGCCCCCCCTTAGCTACGCCAGTGTGCATATCTGCGTCTAACAAAGATGTCACTACGCACGACTGAAATGTTACGTATCTAACCGTAGCAACAGACCTCAGATGAGCCCAGTCGCTCTGCGGCTCTTGCTTTATTATATCAAACACCTTTCAGAAAAATAATGCGCCCAAAGTTTTGGAATGTGTAATAATATAAGTGTGATGAAGTGCAACTTGGATAATTAGTTAGCTTACACTATTACAAAACATTGGTTCCATAAACCACCATGTTTGTACATGTGGCATGTCTAAAGTCAGAGTTCATCAAGCTCGTGTTTATTGAAGTAAAGATGTGAAATTGTAAATTTAACATGAATTTCTCATACATTTGCCAATAAAGGTAAACACCAAAATGTCAGAGAAAGTAGGAAAAGAAGTGGTTAAAAATGGCAGAAAAGAATATCGAAAGCAGATGGCAGTGTGTGATGGTTCTCTACAAAAAGACTTTAACTTCAATCCACCTCCTGTAAGTAGTATTAGTTATGGTATAATCATTGATGAAGTTTTTGTTTCAAAATTCCAGCCAGCTAAGAAGTAGCTAGTTGTATTTCTTACAGTTAAATTCAATATTTATGTAGAACTGCACAATGAACCGATGAATAATGAAGAAGTCAATGTACATCAAATTGGCTGCAATTAAACATGGAGTGTGATTTTTTAGTGTATAGTACATGCCATCTTGGAATGTTTGAACAACAAAAAATTATGAGCAGCAAATATTATGAATGATAGCGTTGAGATAAATATTTGGGACAAATAAATATTGGCAGTGCTTTCCTGGTTTGTTTATTATTTGTAGCAATACAGACTCTTCAATCACCACTCGTATAAAATATAATATACTAACACTAGTCTCTTTTAAATGATTCCATTGTTTATATTGTGTTATAGAATCTCGTCTTTTATGGTGAAGGACGTTAGTGAAATGTGTTCATTTTTCAATGACTTTAGCTAATCAAGGTTGTTGGATGGGGCATTACATTGGCGTACTGGCACTGGTCTGGATTACTGGATTTAATTAAGGATGACTTATCGAGCAAGTTGCAGGCATGGAACAAGAAAGAGATGACTGGTGCCACAGTGATGCCACAGCTCTTAATGCTCTACTCACAGAGCTGTCGATTATCGGAAAAGACCGCTTGGCAAATGACAACGCTGTTAGAGTCGGACACTGAAAACAAGACTGTTCTCATAACAGAGAAGAACATGTGCGGTGTACGGCAGAAAAAGTATTTTGTTTCTCTTAATAAACGTAAGTGTAGTTGCAAAGACTACTACATTCCTTGTGACTATCCCACCTGTTTGAGAGGGTTACAGCTTATAAACAACGATCATGAGCTGAGAAACAATGAGCTGTATTTGTTTCATATCACGCTGCAGCAAATCCTATCCAAGAGGGTTTCCCAAGTAAAATGTCCCTTTGTACTAGTTCCATTTGATGACAAGAAACCAAATGCTGTAGATGCTATAGTGAAGGAAGTGACTAAGCTATGGCGAGAAGACAAAATACTGGAGGTTGGAGAACCGGAGTGGCTGAAAATGTCTGCTTCACTGCATGGTAAAGAGTTAACATTTCAAAGTTGGATGCCTATAGGCATTTTGCTTGCGCAGCGATGGGCAGACCTGTATTTCAGAAATTATGGCCCAGAGTTGAGGAAAACTGTCACAAACTTCCTTAGCACGCGGCACAAGGCTAAGGTCCTTCTTGACGATGATGATGACGATGATGATGATAATAGTGGTTACAATATTTATGAAACTAGTTACTCTGAAAGGGTTTACCAAGGCGATGGTGATACAAAAATTGACGCTAGTAAAATGGACTGGCAGGCAAGCAGTACCGATTCTTTTCCGGTAAGAAAACTCCTAGTGCTGTTGCCCAGGACGTGCAAAACGTTCGATTGTGTATCTGACGATGAGAAATCAGTTGTAGCTGAGAAAGACATGGATCACTTTCCTGATAGCACAAAAGGCATAGGTGAACGGCTAGTAGGGAAAAGCACAGTTTACAAGCTAGAAAGTAAATTTTTCCTTGCAGAGTACGCAACCCCACTGCGTTGCCTGCGCCTCATGATGGAGGATGGTATAATTACAAAGGAGTTAATGTATGATTTCTATGGCCAGTTTTGTAGCCACTTAGAATTATGGTTGCAAAGATATCGATCATTAAAAGACAGTTTCATCCTTGTGCGGTATGATGATACAGGTAGGAACCAAGCACTGCTGGATGCTTTAAGGGAGCATCTAACGCAACGTCAACAATAGTTCCTCATTACAGGGACATGTTGATGGTCTTCAATCGTATTACTGACCTGAGGGGTATTATATCGCAGTAGTGTCGCTGGTATTCAGCAATATTGATATCTCATAAATATCTCCAGAAGTACATTGAAGTGCCTTCCGTTAATAATTTGAATATTGGATAAGCAAATAGGTACAATGCGAGTATATATATAAATCGTATATATAATCAAACGTGGATTTAGTTGGTTGACTGCTGTATTTAAATTGCACGGTAGATGGAGCTTAATTTTAACATCAGGCCCGTAGCCAGCTTTATATTGGGGGGAAAGGGTTCGTTTTTCAATGTTGGCAATTTGCTCGGCAGGGGCGTGTACAGGATTAGTACCAGGGGTGGGTCTAACCGTAACCCAAAGTTGCTAGCATGGGAAGGGGGGTTCTGGCGCCCCCCCATAATTTTTTTTAAATT
>NW_014577247.1:412052-413076 GCF_000485595.1 Priapulus caudatus
CTATATACTATATAGTAGATAATCGAGACATAAGAGAGATAATAGAAATAATCTCTATCAAGTACTCTTGATATATATCTATACAGTATATAATGTCTCTATATATTTCTATGGGTTTGGGTATAGTAAAAGTACAGCAATAGCAAAAATTATCGCTTTCAGTTCTATATTTATAAGTTGAAATAAAACCCAACAGGATTCTGATACAGTAAAATAGAAAGTGAGGATTTTCATTCAACTTTTATTATAGTTCTAACTTTACAGCACGAAATAATACCGAATTGGGTTCCACCAGAAAAATTCACTTTACATAAACCGTTTGGGGAGCATAGATGAGGTGGAATACAACCGTTGCTTTCTGGGTACCGTCGGCAGGTACCAATGTTTTGTTAAGAGTTCAGAGAATCAGCGGGATGATGTAGCGATGCTAATTTGCCACACGTATACTAAAAAAAATGTACAAAACATCTACTATATTACCGTGAAAATGTACACGAAGCAAACATTTACGCAGACTTAATTAAAATTAACAGTGAAATGTTTAATACTGAAAGCCTTGATAACTCCACACATTCAAATAATAAGCATCTAGCTACCACAAGGCCATGAAAATGAACTGGCCATGACAGGCAACTTACACCATCACTTAGTAGAAGACGAGCAAGCAATTACATCATTCATAATATATACTTGAATCGCCATCAGTAGGGCAGTAATGTTAAAGAGGCATAAATAGTCAAAACAGAAAATAACCATACCAGCTGGAAACCTATGAGGGTTTCTAAATGTTTGATTACAACAAACAGTTGGAAACTCGAATTTACATGTGATACAAAGTAAATCGGGTAAACCAGCAATATCTTTACACACAATACTGTCTGAATACAATGTGAAACCTTGTAAACGACATTTGTCCATTATTCAATTTGACATCATTGCAACTGGGATGCATTAACAAATGTGGGTCTATTTCTCTGTAACTGATAACCTCAAAAATACTCTGCTACAAATAAAAAGAAACCTA
>NW_014577247.1:414088-414345 GCF_000485595.1 Priapulus caudatus
CCTATAGTGCCGGAGGCACAAGTATCGCACAGCCACGTGTATACACATACATACACGTATGTATACGCTACACAGCCACGTGTACACACATACATACACGTATACGCTGCACAGTAACGTGTACACACATACATACACGTATGCGCTGCACAACCACGTATACACACATACATACACGTATGCGCTGCACAGCAAAGTATACACACATACATGTACACGTATCCAATACACAGCCACGTATACACACATACATACAC
>NW_014577248.1:0-254 GCF_000485595.1 Priapulus caudatus
GAAAGAAGAGAATGGGAGAGGAGAGGAGAGGAGAGAAGGAAGAGAATGGGGAGAGGAGAGGAGAGAAGGAAGAGAATGGGGAGAGGAGAGGAGAGACGGAAGAGAATAGAGAGAGGAGAGGAGAGAAGGAAGAGAATGGGGAGAGGAGAGGAGAGAAGGAAGAGAATGGGGAGAGGAGAGGAGAGAAGGAAGAGAATGGGGAGAGGAGAGGAGAGAGAAGGAAGAGAATGGGGAGAGGAGAGGAGAGAAGGAAG
>NW_014577248.1:667-2937 GCF_000485595.1 Priapulus caudatus
GATTCCTTCTCTCCTCTCCTCCCCATTCTCTTCCTCCTCTCCTCTCCTGTCCCCATTCTCTCTCCTCTCCTCTCCTCTCTTCCTCTCCTCTCCCCATTCTCTTCCTTCTCTCCTCTCCTCTCCCCATTCCCCATTCTCTTCCTTCTCTCAGAGGAGAGGAGAGAAGGAAGAGAATGGGGAGAGGAGAGGAGAGAAGGAAGAGAATGGGGAAAAGATAGGAGAGAAGGAAGAGAATGGGGAGACCCATTGAGAGGAGAGGAGAGAAGGAAGAGAATGGGGAGAGGAGAGGAGAGAAGGAAGAGAATGGGGAGAGGAGAGGAGAGAAGGAAGAGAATGGGGAGAGGAGAGGAGAGAAGGAAGAGAATGGGAGAGGAGAGGAGAGAAGGAAGAAATGGGAGGGAGAGGAGAGAAGGAAGAGNAAGAGAATGGGGAGAGGAGAGGAGAGGAGGAAGAGAATGGGGAGAGGAGAGGAGAGAAGGAAGAGAATGGAGAGAGAGGAGAGAAGGAAGAGAATGGGGAACGGGAAGAGCGAAGTATAAGAATGGGGAAAATGTAGGAAAGAAGAGAATGATGGAGAGAGGGAGGGAGAAAAGGAAGAGCATGGAGAGAGAAGGGAGAGAATGGCGAGAGGGGAAGAGAGAAGGAAGAGCATGGAGAGAGAATGGCGAGAGGGGAAGAGAGAAGGAAGAGCATGGAGAGAGAGGCAGAGAGACGGAAAAGAATGGCGAGAGGGGAAGAGAGAAGGAAGAGCATGGAGAGAGAGGCAGAGAGACGGACTTTCTCATTAATATTTTAAAATGATAATTAATGAGAATCCACCAAGAGGAAACTGTAGGAATTAAACTAAATATGCTGTTCAAACATGGCAAAGTGTTATCTTTAAGTAGTACTTTGCAGTTACAAACATGCAATGGATGCATTTATATTTACATTGTAGCTTACATGAAGAACGTAAAAATTACCATTGGAATTAATACTTCATGTAAAAGTTTTATGGGCAAATTTTACAACATATTTATTCTACAAAGCAAGTCATGTAAAACAAAACAAGAAAAGACTTTCTCTTATTCAACCTACCAACAAATTGCGAAGTGACCCAAGCATTTTTTTTAAATACTCCCACAAAAATTTTCAGAACACTATCTGTTTCAATCAGGTGTTCTAACAACATTTTAATTGGTCTTTCTCTTGGAACAGCTGAGGCGAATCAATTGGTAAATGATAATTAATCAATAAAAAGTCATCACACTAAAGTTTTCACCATCTTATCTACTTTAACTTTTATGCTATTTAAACAGGAAACACACGTTATCTTTTAACATGATCCATGACCATAGTTTTAATGTCAAGTTATATATTCTGGAAAAATAATTTAATTAAAAAGCCAGAATTTTGTAACTTGAGTACTTATTAACCTACACATGCTGTATTTCATGTGTTCTTGATAGCCTGGTCTTCACTGCATTTATCTTGGCTAGAAAGCTCTTTAGACTTGCTTCTGTAAGATTGCATCTCTTGTTCGATATTATTGTATTTGCGTGCTTTCATGGCGGGAATCACTTTCCCATACCAGGTCAGCAATATGGCTGTGCCTGCTGAAACAACCACAATCATAGCTGGTCTCATCAGTTTATTTGCCATATTTTATAATAATAAAACGCCTATGAGTCTGAATAAGTCGACTGGATGTATTGCTGACTCTCCAGAGTTGTTGTCTACTACTCACGGACAACGTGAACGAATGTTTTCGTGTATCTTCACCCAGGATAACACGGCTTCTTCATGCTCACTAGTTCTTTCGTTCTTCACCGGTCGCATCTGCCTGCTTCCTCGCAAGCTTCTCTGCCTTCATCCCTTCCAGCACCGGTCGCCAAATGTATATTCCTGATGGAATGCCAAGTAGCATCACAAGAAATATCTGCGGAAAGGTTACTCCTCTTCTTGCAAACATATGGGTTAACTTGGCGCAATTGTCAGTATACCTGCAAACATATAATATTTACATTATAAATATGCACACTATAACACTATTCACATCATAAACTTGCCGTAATCCTGTGCTGTAGCCGTTCGGCTATCCAGGCTTATTGGCTTTCCAGATTATGGATGTGCCATGAATATGAGAACACTGTGACATCATTGAGGCAGTTCAGGAATCCATGTTTAACCCTCCTCTTGAGAGGTCCTGACTTCGTCAGATGAGCTAAAAACGAACCTAGGTTACTCATCTATTTTTAATGCACTTGGCATTCGCACGTTCTTGAAAATGT
>NW_014577248.1:4078-8376 GCF_000485595.1 Priapulus caudatus
ACATTTTCAAGAACGTGCGAATGCCAAGTGCATTAAAAATAGATGAGTAACCTAGGTTCGTTTTTAGCTCATCTGACGTAGTCAGATGCAGCTTGTAGAATCGCATGATTGTCCGTCCGGCCGTCCGTGCGTCAACAGTTGGGCACAAATCTCGGCCGAGGATATTCGCCCGACCGGCGTCGGGTGTGTATGTTGCTACTGACCACTGACGTGACCACGGACGGCCGGACGGAGAATCATGCGATTCTACAAGCTGCACCTGACTACGTCAGATGAGCTAAAAACGAACCTAGGTTACTCATCTATTTTTAATGCACTTGGCATTCGCACGTTCTTGAAAATGTCGATTTCGTTGTTGTTTGTTGCCTGCTGCCATCTAGCGTCGATGTGGAGACATTGCCGAAATAAATATCCTTTTAGAAGCATCACATTTAGGCATTATAATAATATCATATTTCTTGTAATTTTTAAATGCTATATCTATGCAATATATCTATATATTATATATATATATATGTGTGTGTGTGCGTGTGTGTGTAATTTTCTTATTATATTATAGATTTGCACTTTAGCTTCCATAATTATATTTCCAACGAGCTTATAATTATCACAACATATTATCAGAAGTCTATCAATATATATAATATTGATAGACTCCTGATATTATCAAGAGTACATAATAGAGACATCTCTATTATGTACTCTTGATATTATGTATTTATGCAAATGTGTTATATATTCGTGTAATTGTTTTTTTTTATACTCTAGCATTGTTAATTACTTCTCTTTGCTTTATTTCACATTATATATGAAGACTACAGGGGAAAAACGGTCTAAGTCACATTTTGGAGAAATTTGAGATGGTGCTGCCATATGGTTGAGAATGAAGTAAGCTTTCATTAAGCTACCTAGTTCTTGACAAAACGATCCATGTCCATTTCTATAGCAGGGAAAAGAATCGGGATCCCAGTGCAGAACGATCTATGTACTTTGTGTACAGAACGAAACGTTTCAAGTCCAATTATTATTAAACTCACCTATATCACACCAAAATATGGAAAGCGTTTTGAAACTTATTCCTTGAATTTCTCAAAAAGTTAAAAATGTGACATAGATCATTTTTCCCGTGTAGTCTTCATATATTAAATATTTTTTTTACATTTCTAGGCAATTATACTCTCCAAGATAAATATTGTAATCTCGTTTTCTCGTACGTATTCTAATTTGATGATATAATTCTTTATGACATGATTGATACAAACAAAAATATACGACATTAAAATACAGTAATAAGATGCAAAAAAATACAGCCCTATACTAATACAAATAGACAGTTCCGTCCAACAGCCTTCCAATCCTGAGCGTCAGATATAAATGTGTAATACTATAACTGCACAACACACTCTTTGTTATGGCACAACTTAGCAACACTATACCGCGTACAATGCAAATTTTGAGAGCAGTCAATGCACGTCAAGGCCGTACGCAGGGAATTTTCTGTAGGGGGGCAAATACGCAGGAAATTTTCTGTAGGGGGGGCAAAGGTACTCCCCCACGCCCTCTATTGCCTTATTTGTCCCATTAAAAGGCATACTCTGAAAATCTCTAGGGGGGGCAACTGCCCCTGCTGCCCCCCCGCTGCGTACGGCCCTGATGCACGTGTACAGACGATGCGACGCAAAATGTTGAGATCATACAATATTGCTCACACAGCCTCACACAAGTAAATACAGTCCCTCCGGAGTAATCAATGGTACACACTCATACAATGGACCTCAACACAAATCAAGTATCTGTTGGGTCGGAAAAACTTACACATTATACACGTCATCTATATACTACCTTATACAATCCTATACTACCAACTACACAGTTCAGATACCTCCCAATGCTAACAGTCATGTACGAATGTGTCATACTGTAAACGGGAAAGACAGTCATATAGTTCATCCGACAGATTCCCATACATAGGTATTAAAGGACAAGCTGATCAGCGAACATCCACTGACACAAATACCTTCCACTCATTCTCTACCAAATGTACTGCTAAACTTTAGCAGGATCACGTTGCTATGGTGACAGCACTGGACCGGCCATCGATCGTCTCTAGCAAAACCTGCGTGTTATATGCGACGAAAAGCTGACGTTATCTTCCTGATGTGCCAATCTCGTTATTTTTAGCAATAGATCGTTAGCTCCATGGAGTTCACGCAGCAAGTACTAGGCACACACGTTTGGTAGGACGTCCTGCCATCTTGCTTTTTCACGTGCTTCACTATCCCTCACATCGTCAGTGGCGTCGTCACATCGTAGTGCGCGGCGATGTCGGCGGTGAAATTTCCGAACATGGACGTGCCTTGCCCGTACATGTGCCTATATACGACTTCGTCAAGGACCCCTGGTAGCATAGTCGGGCTCACTCCACTCATCCGCCTCACCCTCGTCTTAACTAACCCCCACAAAGCTTTGATAGTGTTCGTGCACTCACGTTCTACATGAATAAAGTCTTTCTTGTGGCAGACCTTCTGGTGCGTGTACCCCATGCGATGCAAGCAGCGATAACTTTGGAAGTGGTCCGTGTATATCGTGCTTCCTTGTGCCACATGTCGTTGTACCAGCGGCACCAAGGTAGTCGGTTCGCGATCGCCGACGATGTAGAAGATGCATTTCGTGCTCTCGCGTTCTACGATCCCGAAAACCCAGTTTGAGGGGCTAGGAGACGCGCCGCTGTTGCGCTTTCTCTTCTTGACGATCAGACGATCGTTAATTTCCATCATGCTGTTTCCGTTCGGCAACACACTGTCGCCTAAGACTACAGGATCACGCTGAAGCCGATCTGTGCAGATTTCTCTGCAGAAGTTGTACCAATCGGTGAGAGTTGCCTTACTCACTCGCGGTAAGAAGGAATGCACGTGCTTGCATTGCAGATCGATCGCGAACGCATAGATGATCACGAGTATGTTCTTTAAGGAGAGATTACTGCCCGAAAAGAAACTGCCGTGACGTATTGAGACACGACGCCTGCATTTGTAACTCCGACAAACCCAACTGTAGCCATCCATTGATCGTGACAATACCTGCCATCGCATTTCTTTTCCATGGCATTGCATGCCGTCCTTGCGCAGTAGATTATTGTCTTTCAAATATTGGATCGTGTTTTCGACAGTGGAGAAAATTTCACCCATGGCGAAGATATCTGGTAATTCTCTTTCTTCCATCGTTTCGTTCAGTACTTCGTTGTGCCTTCTAGCCTAGATCCTTGATCCTAAATCTTGTGCCTAGGTTCTATTCAAGTTATAACTTCTAGGCCTACTGTATTTTACAAATGATTGCTAGCTAGGCCTACCGTAATTTTAGTACACTACCGTAACCCTACACTACACTCAGTCTACAGTACAGACAAGAATAACCAAAAAATGAAAGATCGTGCATATAACTGACACCTACAGAACTGGTTGCGCGTGAACTTATTATATAGTAACTTATAGTAATGCTAAATAAAAGTTTACACTGTGTAAAAACAATTGTCAATTACTAAAAGAACTGTGTTACAGACTGTGTAAACACAACAGTCAACAATTCCATCCCTTGCCATTATTTGTTCGCGTTGAATCTCGCGAGACTGAATGTTCCGCAGCGCGATCTTGTGCTTGTATCTCAAACTCCACGACAGATGGCGCTCTCGCTCTGGCTCTGGCCAAGCAAGGAGCTAAATATAACTCCTTAATAATGTTATATTTAGCTCCTTGTGGCCAAGGAGCTACATACAACACACAAGGAGCTACATACAAGGAGTTATATGTAGCTCCTTGGCTCTGGCTCACTGATCTCTATAATATAATCCGTCTTATAATCCGTATAAAATAGACATCATCGTGATGCGTGTCTCAATGCTCTGCGTATTGGCTTTACTAATCTATCCAACCCTCGCAGCATCTTCCCACAGTCGGCTAATTGTTGTGGCTTTTGATTCCTTCCGGTATGACTTTCCGCACGTCTTCCCTGGGATAGTCACGCCCACCTTCGATAAGATCAGGTATGCATATTTAAGAATATCTACTACGTAATTAAGCCACATGACTTCTTATTTGCATGGCTGTTAGTATTTAACATACATATACTAATACTATATATACGGACGTTTATATATATGTGTGTGTGTGTGTGTGTGTGTGTGTGTGTGTGTGTGTGTGTGTGTGTGTGTGTGTGTGTGTGTGTGTGTGTGTGCGCGTGTGCGTGCGTGCGTGCGTGCGTGCGTGCGTGCGTGCGTGCGTGCGTGCGTGCGTGCGTGCGTGCGT
>NW_014577248.1:8401-11198 GCF_000485595.1 Priapulus caudatus
GTGTGTGTGTGTGTGTGTGTGTGTGTGTGTGTGTGTGTGTGTGTGTGTGTGTGTGTGTGTGTCGTGCGTAGGTATATATATATATATATAGGCCCTATCTGTGCGTGCGTGCGTACGTGCATGCGTGCGTGCGTGCGTGCGTGCGTGCGTACGTGCATGCGTGCGTGCGTGCGTGCGTACGTGCGTGCGTGCGTGCGTGCATGCGTGCGTGCGTGTATTGAGGAAGTGTTGCTATCTCGTGTTATACGTTGTTTATTTTATTAAAAATTATATATAAATCTTTACAAAAACTAAACAGCGAACCCAGGGGTAGTGCCGGAGAGGGCAATGAGGTAGGGCCTACATTATGCTATGTTAGAGGCATTTTTAGCCCTAATATTTTTTTAATTACTTTTACCCTGTGCTATTATTTATTATCAAAAATTTATGTTAATTAAAATGAAATTTAACAGAAGTAAATTGGTGTTGCGTTATACATTCAGCTGCTAATATTTATCAGTTGAATATTTACTGTTTAGTTAGTTTCCATTCTCTTACAGCCAAGAAGGTGCTCGTGTTAAAGGCTCCAGACCCGTTCTAATGACGAATTCATGGCCTAACTGGCTGAGTCTGGCAAGTGGGCTTTGGCCAGAGAGTCACCAGGTCAGCAAAAAATAAACGCGTATAAATTAACAAGTTAGTCACATCGTATATATAGACACCCGTATAAATAACGACGAGTTCGTAGTATGTTGGAATCGATATCTCTATTCGCTACGCCGACTTTCAATTCTTCAGGTCGTGGATAACTCGTTCTATGATCCTGAGTTCGATAAGTGGTTCAACTTGGCTATAAGAGCTGACCCGCGCTACTATGATATGGGAGCCGAGCCAATATGGATCACTAACCAACGCCAGGCATGCTCACAACGACAGGCCGCTGGTGATCAACGACATGCTGGTGATCAACGACAGGCTGGTGATCAACGACAGGCTGGTGATCAACGACAGGCCGCTGGTGATCAACGCTCGGGCGACTGCGAGAATCCACGGAGCAGTGGAGCAGTGTTTTACCCTGGTAAGGAAAGAGTTGCGTCAGACGCCAATACGCACAATTTAGTTTGATCTCAATTGAATTAGCTTAGTCTTGTCACGTAAATGTGAACTGTATTGCAGTTTTTTAGTCTACGTCTTCAATTATTATTTCGTGCGACCCGTGACAGAGGTCAGCAATGTATATCACCCGTTATCAATTTAAAATTAAATTTTTAAATGCTCGGATATAACTTTTCTCTGTGTTTATAGGGGCGGAAGCACCGTTTAGCGGGATGAAGGCCGATCGGTTCGTCACGCCCTACAATGAACTACTCGACTATAGGAGGCGGATCGATATCCTGATGTCATGGATCACGGATCCGGTGAGGCCTATCAACCTTGGGATGCTATACATTGACAATCCGGATCATGTGGCGCACGAATTCGGACCCGAATCGAACCAGACGAGAGACATGGTCGAGCTTTTAGACAACCTTACCGCCACGTTGTTTGACAAGCTTCAGCAGGAAGGTCTACTCGATTCAACTAACATCTTATTTATTGGAGATCACGGGCATGCGCCGGGACCTGATAAACTCATATCTGCTAACGATTACGGAGTGGACTCTAGCATGTTTGAAAGTTACTCTCCTCGAAGCCATTCCACTGCACAGCTGTATCCCAAGAAAGGCACGTGAAAATCCACAAGTCTATAATAATCAACTAGCGTCAATATACACACCGTCGTAATACACTCCATCATCATGTTTTGTAAAATGTAAATTCTTATTCACTGTACATTTTCTACTGTAAAGGCATTTCACTATTCGATATACAACTTATCGATCACCGTGTATCGAATAGTTACACACGCTGTGTGCAGGGAAAGGATTGTGGCGGGATGCTGCGGCCAAAGTGAAATTTCTAGGGCGTATTTTACCATGCACATCTCTCGCGGGCATACCCGTGCCCAGTTTGAGCGCGTATGTTTGGCCAAAAACCTTTGCAGGCGACCCGACGAGCGACCCGAGCGCCATTCTGATCAACATTAGTGTACATGCCTTCCATACCTGATGATCTGTAAAAGTCTCGTGCGTCCATGCGCTATGCACTGTGAGATGTATCTAGATATTGCCGACGCGAGTTTTGTCCCTGGGGGTGGGGTGGGGGGGGTAAAATTAAAGGTCGTTAAAAATTAAAAATTAAACGTTAAAGGTCCCCATTATTAAAGGTACTGGGAACGTGCCGCTGGACAGGGTATATTTTCCGAACACGAGTGCCCCCCCCTCCCGGGGTTCTGTCGCCCAACCTAACTGCCTGCTTTACATGTTCGTTACAGAATACGAGGAGTTTGTCTACGAGAGACTATCGACGATTCCAAACATTACTGTGTACAGAAAAGCAGAAGTTCCAGAAAGGTCGGTGCATACACGTATATAGTTTATTAACATAAAGATCGGTGCATACACGTATATGGTTTATTAACAGAAAGGTCGGTGCATACACGTATATAGTTTATTAACATAAAGGTCGGTGCATACACGTATATGGTTTGTTAACAGAAAGGTCGGTGCATACACGTATATAGTTTATTAACAGAAAGGTCGGTGCATACACGTATATAGTTTATTAACATAAAGGTCGGTGCATACACGTATATGGTTTATTAACAGAAAGATCGGTGCATACACGTATATAGTTTGTTAACAGAAAGGTCGGTGCATACACGTATATGGTTTATTAACATAAAGGTCGAGCATACACGTATATGGTTTAATAACAG
>NW_014577248.1:11208-23493 GCF_000485595.1 Priapulus caudatus
CACGTATATAGTTTATTAACAGAAAGATCGGTGCATACACGTATATAGTTTATTAACATAAAGGTCGGTGCATACACGTATATGGTTTATTAACAGAAAGATCGGTGTATACACGTATATGGTTTATCCATAGACATGAAATAGCGGATCCGTACACGGGTTTTTCTACTTACGTATATACGTAGCCCTACGTAAATATCAACACAATTACTGTATTTCTTATATTTTTACATATAACCTTAAATGTATTTTTGTTAACTACAAAAGGTACCATTACAACAACACGCGTCGTATGGTCTCCATGGTTTTGATAGCAGACGAAGGATTTAAGCTTGACATCGGTCCTAAAAGCAGAACTGGTAAATATTGCTATAAACGTTTTAATCGCATTAAATGTTATATTTGCTTCATAATTAGCAGCTGAAATATGCGCTGCCCGACTAAACTTTGCCTTGAACGTTATTGACTATGACCTGAATTCATTGTGGTCATCTGGTAGTGAAATATTACTTATAAATTCTAAAGTAATACTGCAATACGCTGTTTATGGGCACATGTGTGCATGTACGCGTGTGTGCGTGCGTGTGCGCGTGCATGGCGCGTGCTTGGTGCGTGCGTGCGAATGTGTATGTGATCGTGATTGGAGTGGTACCGGATATTTTTGGCATAAATTGTTAGCGCAGATCGATAGAATTGATATGACAAAGACATACGGACACCGGATACAATCAGTAATATGTACACTGACAGGTGAGTGTAAATTTGAGCTGTATTTATTCCTTTGTGGGTTTATTTGAGAAATGATCGTTGTAACTCCTTCGTAGATGTTCCACAGAGAGCTAGCGGGAGAGGAAGTCATCAAATGGATCCGTTTAATGACAAAGCGGCCAGCATATTTTGGGCGTACGGGCCAGCGTTCAAACAAGGCTTCTACAGAGACGAATTCATATATCACGTTGACGTGTATCAACTCATGTGTCACCTACTCGAGCTGAAGCCTGCTCCGAATAACGGCACGTGGGCACATGTGAGGGATATGCTTAACGTTGACCCGACATCGACGCTGTCCACGACGACAGAGGGCGCTAGTGCAGTCCTAGCACATTACTGGATATTCGGTGAGAACGTCTAGTATCTAATGAAACTGTTTATATGGCAAATGTATGCATCTTTTATGAGTATAGGAATATATTTATCTAGTGCAAGTAAACTAGCTAAAGGACTAAATTATGTGTAGCTATGTTGATATGTCCTAACCTATGTCTATGACATTTGTTTACTATTTGTATTATAATTATATAACTTTAACATTTTAGGTTTGAACTTGTTGGTCTGCTTATTGGCTCTACAACACACACATGGCGACATCTACTAGACATTCAACGTTTATAGAGTAGAACAGATGGAGCATGAATTCAATTAAATAAATACCAAATTATTGAGAGTATTTGTTGCATGGATATATTATATGCGCGGTGTAGAATTTACAAACCATTTACAGATAATTCCACACTTTAATGAGTAATTTACACAGTTCATTATTGATATATTTATTAATTTTACATTATTTACAAATATATATATATTATATATATATATATGTAGTGGTTCTAGGACAATACCCTCGACAATCACCCCCTCGACAATTACCCCTGGAGCGACATTACCCCGCCGACATTTACCCACGGAACATTTAACTTTACCCCCCGGACAATCACGCACGCCCGACAAGTTACTGCCCCGGACAATTACGCCCCCACAATCACCCCCCGGACAATTACCCTCTGGACATTTAACCCGCCGGACATTACCCCCGACATTTACCCCCCGGAGCAATTACCCCCTGGACATTTACCCCCCGGACAAGTCACCTTCAAGGATCATTTAGCGATCACATTGTTGTTTATTATTCATTTGGTTGAACAGTGATAATAATCAGGAAGGAAGGTCGAGGAGGAGGAAAGAAGGTGGTGGATGGAATGGAGGAGGGGGAGAAGGTGAGGAGAAGGTGAGAGGAGAGAGGGAGGATAGGAAGGTGGAGAGGAGTGGAGGAGGAGGAGGGGAGAAACGTGGGAGAAAGGATGGAGGAGGAGGCAGGGAAGAATGGTGGTAGAGGAAGAGGAAGGAGAAGGTGGTACTAAGGAAGAAGAGGGGGAAGAAGGTGGAGGAAGAGGAGAGGAGGAGGAGAGGAGGAGAGGGAAGGTGAAGAGGAGGAGGATGGAGGAGGATGAGGAGGAGAGAAGAGGTGGGAGGTTGAGAGGAAAAAGGGAGAAGAACGTGGAATAGAAGGTGGTGGAGGAGGAGGAGGAGGAGAAGGCAGAAGGTGAAGGAGGAGGAGATAGGAGCATAGAGGAGAGAAAGGTGGAGGGAAGGAGGAGGAGGAGGAGAGGAGAGGAGGTGGAAGAGGAGGGGGAGAAGCGTGGGGAGAAGGTGGTGTGAGGGAGGAGGGGAGAGAAAGGTGGAGGAGGAGAGAAGGGGAAGAAGGAGGGGGAGAGAGAGAGAGGTAAAGGAGAGGAGGAGAAAGACTGAGAGGAGGTGGAGAGGAGGAAGAGAAAACGAAACGTGGGGAGAAGGTGGTGGAGAAGGAGGGGGAGGGTGGAGAAGCGTGGAGGAGGAGGAGGGTAAGAAGGAAGGAGGTAAGGCGGAGGGCCAGGTGGTGACGGAGATGGGAAGAAGGTGGATGGAGGAGGAGAGGGGATAGGAGGTGGAAGGAGTGAGGAGGAAGAGTAGGTGGAGAGGAGGAGGAGGGAGAGGGTGATGAAAGGGGAGGTAGATGGAGGGCGCCTTCTACCTCCTCCTCTCGCTCGTCTCCTCCATCACATTCTCCCCTCGACTCCGCTCTTCCTCCCGTCCCTCAACCACACACCTGCGTGCCCCCCTCTACTTCCTCTAACCTCATCCTCCCTACTTCATACTTCCTCCTTTACTACTTCTCCGATCGTCCTCATACTGCTTCTCTAAATGTCGGCGGGTAAATGTCTGCGGGGGGGTGTGATGTCACGGGGGGTAATGTCCGGGGGTGAATGGCATAGGGTGGTAAATGTCCGGGGGGGTAATTGGTCGGAGGTAGATGTCGGCGGGGGTGACTTGCGCGGTGGTGTATTTGTCCTGATACCATAAATATATATATGTATATTTAATATGATTACACATATAACAAATATGTTATATGATAGACTATAATATATTTACAGCCAGTTACAGAAGCATCCGTGTTTGTTACGTCAATAATGTTTAATGTTAAAAATACACCACATATAAGGGATACGTATTAAACAGCATTGTTGTAATCGCGTTTGATTATATTGGGTATTGATAATATTCGATCTTGCGTACGCGGTCTATCTATTACGTATCATTCTCTGATTAATTTTATCCGTTCGAATTTAGGTGTCGAAAAGGTTTTAAACGGGAGTACTAATTTGATTCGGCCCGTATAAGAGATTTCGAAAAAGGAATCTATACCACATATTTACTTACTAGCTAGTGTACATTCACACGCACACACACGGAGACACATAGCGCCCACACACACACACAGCACACACACACACGACACACACTCACACACACACATACAGCAGCACGCACGCACTACACACACACACACACACACAACACAACGCACACACACAGCACCACGACGCACAGCACGCTACGCACGCAACGCACACACAGCAAACACCACCACATCACATACACGCATTGCACGCACGCACACACACACGACGCACACAAGCAACACCCACACCGCAGCCGACACGCGGCCGCACACACACACACACACAATGCCACCAACCACAACGACACACAAACGCACACACACATACAGTTACATGCATAAAATAATATACAGTATATATAATATGCATTATACCGATAATCGATAGCCGATCAATCTGTAAATCAACAAGAATGTGTTAAACAAATAGAGAAACCGTGTGTACAGGCAATACATGCACAGTAAAGAGAACAATAGATTACTCTGAGAGACTGATGTTGAGACGCAATACCTATTCTTGAGCAAGTCTATGCGATGATAAAAGTTTTATTATTTATTATTTTTCACTGCACACATGTTACATCGGCTCTGTACATGCTACATTACCAACCGCACATGTCCTGTCTGTTTCGTGTTAGAACAAACCCGTAGACAGAACCCATGTGCTTCTAAACAGGCGCGTACCAGCTATCATACTATCAGGAGTAAATAATAATATATCTATTATTATTCACTCCTGATATTATCTGGGCATATAGGGAGCTTATGGATAAAGGTAAAGCGGTGAAGAGATTCCACACAAAGAGTGCATGACGGCGAGAAGGGTGGAGAAAGGGGGGGGGGGGGGGGAAAAAAAAGGTGCTCTTATCTAACATATATATAGCCACTGCCACACAAGTGGTTGAATCTACGTAGACTTATAACTCATGGAAACGTATAGACATGGAAACGTTTAGTCTATTGATGATTCTCTTCATGATTAATCTATTGTTCTTATCCATGAATTCGTAATGTCTATTTGTCGGGCACTTACTTTTGCTTCATTGTAATACTCTTAATGATTAATCTCTCTATTTAATTAGTTCACCTTTATACGGATACCTATAACCCCCTAAGATTGAATCTCGCCCGAAGGGATTATGAGGGTAATTAAATGAAGGGAATGACGGCGGAAAGCACTGTTGCACAGAAAATCAATGGCTCGGTGTCACGCCACAGCGAGAGCTCTAGTCAGTATACCACGTACCCACAGTAACGCGTACAATATATAAGATAACTGATATCGAGAAGGCATGCATGTGTGTGTGTGTGCGTACGTACGTGCGTGCGTGCGTGCGTGCGTGCGTGCGTGCGCTGCGGCGTGCGTGCGTGCGTGCGTGTGTGTGTGTGCGTGCGTGCGTGCGTTTGTGTGTATGTGTGTTGTTGTGTGTGTGTGTGTGTGTGTGTGTGTGTGTGTGTGTGTTGGGTGTGTGTGTGTGTGTGTGTGTGTGTGTGTGTGTGTGTGTGTGTGTGTGTGCATGTATGTGTATGTATGTGTGTGATGATGTTTGCATCTATGCGCGATGTATGTATGTGTAAACAACGTGTGTAAGAGTGTTTAAGACAGATTTAATATCAGGTGAGGCCATATACTATCAATCACCACAACTAAATAAATAAAATACGTAAAAGCCTCATTCACTGCTTTTCTGAGTGAAAACATGAAATAAATATACAAACGTAATCACACAGAATCGTGTCAGTAAATCCTCAATGACGTATATATCGTTACGTTAAACGACAAAAAACGAGCAGAAATTCCCAGTGCAAAATGTCAGCCACTTGTCTGTAAAACGATCTATGGAAAAAATCACACGTATCTTACATTTACTTTATCTGTGCCATTATTGTTTGTTACAAACAATCGGTAGAATGTTTGGCTGTGTATCTGTATTATATGTTAAATCACTGTATATATATATATATATATATATATATATATATATATATATATTAATTCTTATGAACATAGCAAGGATTGTCTGCCAAACACGCTAACAAATCACATTTTACACCGGTCGTTTCACATAGCATTTCACCGTGTTCTACTCGTAATATGAGTTTAACCCCTCCTTCCAATCGAAAACTTTAGCTACCCCACAGCACCGCACCCACCCACCTCCAGGGATCTTAGCCCCAAACACTCACCGTAAGGACCAGCCCCGTCTCCTTGTGTCGCAACTCTTAGAGTCCCTCAGACACACAGCCATTGACCTTAAACCCACCCTCACAGTAGAGGACCATGCCCCATCCCACAGCGTCAGGACTCCAGCAGCCCCTAAATACACCATCATTGACCTTAAAAAAACGCCCCCCCCCGCACAGTAGAGGACCATTCCCCCATCTCACTGTGTCGAGTCTCCTGGAGTCCCTAGCCACACCGTCAGTGCTCTTACACCCCTGTCGGCGACTGGGGTAAGATTAGGCGCCCTCTGGCGGGCAATGTCCTGTCGCCAGGTTACAGATCCTCGTCGCACTGGCACCGCACGATGGCGTTCATGAGCGTGTTTCGCAGGACGTAGTTGGTGACGCGTCGCCGCAGCGTGCGTCGGCGGGCCTCGCAATCGCGCTGGATCGCCTCGCGCTGTTGCTGCATCATCGGCATCACCTCCGGGTCGCAGAGCGCGTTACGGCGCAGGTAGTATCGCCGACACAACCTCGCCTCGAGCGTCTGCGACGACAGCGTCCGTTCCATAGCCGGCCGACCCGCGGTGGCGGCGTCAGTGTCGGCGATGGCGGCGGAAGCGGCCGTGGTGACGTCATCTCGGTATCCGACTCTCGCTGGCCGCTGCGGTAAGCATGGTATTGCCGGCGAGCTAAAGCTCTTGCGCACGACGCGCGGAACACGCAGGAAGTCGGCTGTTCGGCGACGTCGGGGCGGCGGCGGCGGCGGCGTCGCATAACCGTCGCCGACGTCGTCGTCGTCGTCCGTCATGCCGTCGAACAAGTCGTCGTCGTAGTCGGGCAGTCGCTGCGTCGGCGACGGCGAGGCGGGAGACGAGGATGGACGCGAGAAGTCGCGAAGAAAGGTGACGCTCGGCCGGTCAAGGTCGAACATGATCATGTGACGAATGTTGACGTCATCGTCGCTGACGCTGGTGACACGGTGTCGCGACGACGACTGCTTCCTGTCCTTCGCTACGTCCATGGCGTAGCAGCACTGTAGAGATGCTAGAGTATACCAGCGGTGCTATGCTATGCTCTGTCTACCTTAATACTCTAGACCAGAGATGCTGCGATGTGCTTTGTCCACCTTAACACCGTATGTCAGAGGTGCTGTGTTGTACTCTGTCCAGCTTAACACTCTACACCAGAGCTGCTACGATGTGCTCGAGCCACTGTTACACTGTTTATACTAGAGATGCTATAGTGAGATCGACCCAGCGTAACACTGCATATAGCTCTCAACAGCAGACACCTACACCGCGAAATATTGGGTTGCTCTTGCCGTCCTGTTCCAAGCTGACGACCTCGCTCACATTCACGGTGGTAACGTCGCCGTCGCTGCCTGCCCCCCACCTACCTACCTAGCTACCTACCTAGCGAGATTGCGAGATGCGTTGTTGTGTCTCTGCGCACCTCACAGAGCCATGGCTGACCGATCGACTGTCTCTATTGACGCATGCGCAGTGTGGCTCTACTAGGATTAACGGTGTCGGAGGAGGTGGTAACGTGTGATACCACGAAAATACTGCATTAGTTTTTCTCTTTAGTTATATCTACGCGGACTTCATAGACGTGTTGTGATATGCGAGCAATGATGTCACGAGCGATTAGAAAACAACTTGTTCCAAATAAAATTAAAACAACTTCCGTCCTGATATGATATTAAAGCTTTCTTTCAACGATGGAACATATTACTATAACCAAATATTGCAATACACGAGTAAGCGTATAACAAATAATGATTTTATTACTTCAGTAATTGCACGATATTTATTCACATATTAACTCATCTGTAATATATGCCGACACTGTACACTACAGTGATAAGGGCGGTGTGAAGCCTCATGCTCGGGGCTCGGAAAGAAACTCACGTGGTCGTTAGAAATGAGTCGAAGATAAATTCGGTGCAGGATGCAGACAATAATCCAGTTATGTATTCCATATATATTCTCACTGCGACTGAGCATAGGCGACCAGAGCTATATAGGTCACGTCATTCAATAGATAATATAAGCTTCGTATGTAAGATAATAATGAAATTCCTGCGTCCTGGGGGTTAGGAATGAACCCATCAGAGAAGTAATGATGATTGTAGTTATTGATTAGAATGTTATTCTTCATCGCGAACACGTGTAATGTATACTTCTGGACAGAGGCGGGGCGGACCGTGCAAGCTGCTGAAACTAATGAGTAATATGGAGGCAGGTATATACACCTACATAAACGCACCTACACACGCGCCTGTACACACGCGCGCCTACACGCACGCGCGCCTATACGAACACGCACCTACACGCACACGCGCCTACACGCACACGCGCCTACACGCACACGCGCCTACACGCGCACGCAGACACACGGACACGCGCCTACACGCGCACGCACCTACATACACGCGCCTACACGCACACGCACCTACACACGCGTGCATGTGAGGTGAAAGCCGGGTAACTTTAATACTGATCATGTGTCCTGCCTGGTCTAAGCCTACGTAACGAGAGGTAAAAGACAGTGTGAGTACCGCATCCTCAAAACTTTCAGGGTATACTTTGGTAGCTATAGAGGGCCACGGATAAAGATAGCGTTTGCATTGTGAGAAGGAAGTTTTACACGATAGAAGAGAAAGTTATGTTGTGGCGCGCCTGAGTTGAATTTCAAAAGTATTGTTTGTGATGTCTGATGCGTTTCATATGGTCAGATTGTTCTCCTCGGGTGTATTGGGGAATACTTGCGTGATGAGTGGAAGGAAAATGTATTTCCGATAGAAAACGGTATTTTGGCCCTAACGTGAAGAACAGTCTTGGGTGGCCTCGCATTATGTCGGTCCTTGGCTAGGTTATGACATTGGTATGGAAACAATGGAAAGACTCCAGTGGGAAGCATTCTTTGATGAATTGGGATAGCAAAGTACAGGTGCCTCTTGCGATCTGGGGAAATGAAAGAAGTGTATGCGGAGACTAGGATTGGTGAGAAAGTCAACAGGTGCTTGCGATTTCGCTACCTCATCAGTATTGTTTGATGACTTTGAGATTGAAACGAAGAAGAGCGAGAGGAAGTGAAACATTTAGATACTGGGTACATTACCATTTTATGGTTCAAATTTGGTAAAGGCACTTGTGCGAGCTGATCGGGAAGGTATTCTGCAAGCTAACTGGAAACTAGTTGAGGCTATCCTGCGTTACTCGGACATTTGACTCGACCAAACTAACCTTCGCTGCGCTGGGGTTCTATACCTGGCAGATACATGCAAATTCTGTGGGAGACAGCAGCAGCTATTTATGAAAACTTTCTGATGGGGGCTTTGTGATGCAATGCGTTCGTCAGCTTCATTCAGCAGCGCTGCAATGACAATTGTGCTTTTAGAAATACGATAAACGTTCCTCAAGGGAGTGGCCGGTATCATTGGTAGGAAAGAAAGAAGCAATACGTTAGAAAGGAATATCATTTACCATGAAATGAATGTCTGTTAACGCACCTGTTTTAGGGAGATAAGCGGAGTAGTAATGAAGCAATTCAGAAGTTAGTTGTCAACATAAATTCACCCAAGCTGGGACGTACTGAAGGTGGGAGCAAATGGTTGAGACATGTGGATATGTGGTTACCCCCATCGAGAATACCGTTCCGTTGTCGAAGATACGAACAAGCGGGCTGCGCAACATCTGATGTCTGCAATTATGCTGATGATGTTCGAAGGATTGGTGACACTCACGGAATTGGTTACGAGGGTAAGAGATGCTTTGATAGAGATATAGAGCAAACGAAGCGATCCTGAGTGATGTTTATTCATGAACGGAACTTGAAGAGTTTGCACGGCGCCATCGGATCGAAGAAGAAAACGGGGCAATAAACAAACAAGAGAGGAAGAATTTTTGGGTCAGCAAGAAGAAGTTAGAAATTGGCTCGAGTAACGCGGTTGTAGATGCCGATATTGTGTTCAAAACGAACCTCGTGTGTTCCAAGTTACCTCTTAATGAGCTGGGTTTATGAAGACTAACTGCAGTCTGAACTGAGCAAAGGAAACTCGAAAAAAAACTGACCAGTGCTGATTACGCTAAGCTCCGTTCTCAGTGCGGATGCCAACTGCATACTTTGTAGATGTAAATGGCGATTGTGAGAAAGTTAGAACACGGTCCGTCATTGAGAAAATTTTGAGATTTCTGTGAGGTATTCTTTTGAAACGTGCATTTATGCTTGAGCGTCATTGCAGCCGTATCGACTTTGTTTTCGTTTCTACATCGAAGAATCGGTGAAGGAAAGTGAACGAAACGGAGGACACAGAGCACGATACGAATACAGTAAATCTAATCCTGAGATAAACTGCAAAGGAAATAGACAGATTTTGGGAATCCAGGGCAAATAAGGCTAAGAGATAGAGGAAATGGCTAATAGGTTTCTGAATTGGACCAATATGGCTACACGAGTCTGGTGTGGAAATTGTCGTTAGCGCAAATTGGAAGGGAAGGCAGCAGTGTCTACGAAGCAGGTCAGTTCATTCGGGGAATTTAATAAACGAATAGCAATAAACTCAATTCTAACTCTGGAGAAGCGGATTTTCGAATCATGGCCATGTTTTGCATGCCATCAGGATTGGTGTCAAGAGAATTGTCGTGGCTGTCAAATGACACTGATGTGTTGGTGCTGTTGTTACATTCAGAAGATCTTTAAAATGCATGTATGCGTTGAACTGTGGATGAGAAGCAGGTGGTAGAGGACAGTATTATGTACATCCAGTAATGTAATTGAGCAGCAAAGCAAGGGTGAAATTTATGTGATGTACTGCCGGCGCGTTATGCTTTGACTGGATGTGACATAAAAGCAATTTGGCACCATTGGCAGGTCAAGCGAACCAATAGACACTCAAGGTTCGGAGACTCGACATTTGTGTCTGAGCTGATCGAACTATATCTGGTACAGGTCGTGAAACATGGTGAGGGCATACTATACAAATATGGACGAATTAGGACATAGTCTATACCCCACTACAAGTTGTGCCGTTACTGGAATTGCGCCCTGACTTAGCACGGAGCTACAGGAATATTCTCAGAGCTTTCTACGTCACCTATAGTCGATGAACTGTTTGAGTGCCTTAACTTACTGGAACTACAGATATTGGATTGATTATAGATTTGGTTGCCTTGCTCGCAGGTAAGGTTACCATCTAACGTTGCGGACGATGTTCAGTTGTGTGTTCCTGTGTGAAGTGTTCTATCAGCAAGGTGCGTGTGGTCAACAAAATGGTGCAGTGTTGCGGAATTTAATGCAATGCCAGACCGAACAAGTCAATGACTGCAGAAACCAATTGTATCGCTAAGGACACAGTGATCAGTGATTAAAGTTCCTACCAATAATATCATTATAACTGTAATATGGCTGCTAGTATTAGAGGGATTGTGAAAAGTTGTAATAATGAAGGTCATTTTGAATGGCCATACTTAGTTTGATGGTGATGCGTGCGTTTTTGAATCTGGTTATTAGTTCAGTGGCTAACTGAAAGCCTAAACATGGGATAGACACGGAAAATTACCTTCTATCCATAAGTCTGGCGAAAAGTTATAGAGTTTATATGATAGCGGTGTTCTTTCGGCGGCATGCTTAGATTTAAAATGATGCATAGCATTTGATACGGGTATCAGTTTTAAGGATAGCGACACATGAAATAGGGATAGACAGCCAAAATAACTCCTATCATAAATAGGTGGCGAGTTAATGGTCATTCATTAATTGACGGCATCGTTGAACGCCATCTTGAATTTCACGGCTATCGTCCCATGATTACAGGAATGATCTACCCAAAGTTTTATTTTTACTCCCAGGGGTGTCCCTAACATGATCCAAGCGTCAAACTGCGGGGACATATGAAATGCACACAGGACTTCCGCCCAGCTGATAGACTATATAGAAATATGTCGCGTGTCATCCTGTCGTTCTGTGCAGGCCCATATTTTGATCGATGATAATTTGATCGTTAATAATTGAGATGATTTTGTAAATAATTAGCGCTGCACTAATAACCTTTATCATGTGACGGCACGCGACGCCACGTGAATAACATTTGATACCTATACTCGTTGTAAGTGAATAATTATATATATATACTTGCTGCCTCCGGGATGCGACACTATACGAACCAACCATCCATGTTCAGACCGAAGGATTACGCCTTCTAGGCTCCAACACATCTGCTTTATGTTTGTGTGTGTAGTGTGTGTGTGTTGTGTGTGTTGTGATGTGTGTGTGCGTGCGTGGTGTGTGTGTGTGTGTGTGTGTGTGGTGTGTGTGGTGTAGTGTGGTGTGTGTGTGTGTGGTGTGTTGTGTGTGGAAGTGTGTGTGTGGTGTGTGTGGTGTGTGTGTGTTGTGTGTGCGTGCGTGCGTGCGTTGCGTGCGTGCGCTGCGCAGTGGCGTGTGTGTGTGTGTGTGTTGTGTGTGATGGGGGGGGGGGGGTGGTGTGTGATGTGTGTGGATGTGTGTAGGTGTATTATATGTGTGTGTTTGTGTGTGTGTGTGTGTGTGTGTGTGTGTGGTGTGTGTGTGTGCTGTGTGCGCGCGCGGTGCTGCGTGGCATGCGTGCGTGCGTGCGT
>NW_014577248.1:23548-23976 GCF_000485595.1 Priapulus caudatus
GTGGTGAAGGAAGAGGGGAGGTGGTGGAGGGAACAACAGTGTGGTAGGTGGTGGAGGAAGTGTGGTAGGTGGTGGAGGGAACAACGTGTGGTAGGTGGTGGAGGGAACAACGTGTGGTAGGTGGTGGAGGCGGGGGCAGGTTGTGGAAGAAGTGGGGGAGGTGGTGGAGGGAGCGGGAGAGGTGGTGGAGGGAGAGAGGGAGGTGCTGGAGGGAGCGGGGGGATGTGCTGGAGGCGGGGATACATGGTGAGGGATTAGTCGGTCATCTCCCTCGCTGCGAGTAATTCATCAGACGCGGGAGGAGAATGCTGGCATCGATGACCGCTGCAGACAATTATATAGCCGCACAGGCACAGGAAGAGGGAGAGAGGGGGAGGGGGAGAGGGGAGAGAGAAAGAGAGAGAGAGAGCGTGAGAGAGAGAGAGAGA
>NW_014577248.1:25131-26291 GCF_000485595.1 Priapulus caudatus
TCTCTCTCTCTCTCTCTCTCTCTCTCTCTCTCTCTCTCTCTCTCTGCTTCTACTCTTCTACCTTCCACACGTCTCAGCCCACCACCAATTCATATCATTTTACCCCTCCCGCCTTTTATACATTTTTACTATGCGAACTACTTGGCCATATCTCTCCTCTGACTCCCCCATCAACCCCATCGTCTTCGCTTTCCTAATTTCACCAACTTCATCGTATATATGTGATGCATTCTTTCTTCGAGTGCGAGTATGGCACTGTACACCTCATCGTAATGGTACGAGGTTCTTATGGAGTGGACAGTGGGAAAAGTATACATCCTACGAAGGGGCACAACTACACACAACGATAGCTCCCTGGTATAGCACGAGAAGCATTGGTTGACCTTTGTTGACCTCCCTCGCATGCAAATATCATACAAAACGGTCGAGCCTTAAAACGTAAAAAATTAGAGAGCATATAATTCAATAAAATATTTTATTCTATACAGGCGAAAGATCGCACTCACTCAAAACAGGGACATAAAGGCAACGATTATTGGTAAAATACGTTCTACCTAAAATATGTAAACAAAAATAACAACAACGCAGTTATACAGCACCGTTTCAGAAAAATGCCAACTTCTAGTTAGTTTCACACGCTGTGACTCTTGGATATTCAAACATGTACACTCGGGCACTCTCATGACTATATTAGCATCGATGTTGACATATGTCGAATATATTCCTCTAAGGCATATTAAATACAAATATCTATGAAATATAGTTGAGCAGGTAATAATAACAATTATACGATAAATAAACAAACGCGCTCACGTTTTCGAGCGTTCTCGAATTGCACCAGCCCTTACGGCTTACAAACCACACGTCATAGACAAATAATAATGGAATATAGTTGAGCTTTTCACCGCAAGGTAATGTAATTACAAATTGAAGCCACATTAACATATGCGGACGCACAGCATATGTGGTATACCATACCTTTAACCTACGTAAATTACATAATATCAGGAATGAATAATAATATTATTATCTATTATTATTCACTCCTGATAATATATATATATACATATATATATTATATATATATATGTAAAGAATTTCGGTCTGCCGCAGCGTCACATCCCCGCGTTCTACCCCCTGCAGTCTGCCCAGCATCCTCA
>NW_014577248.1:26538-27779 GCF_000485595.1 Priapulus caudatus
AAGGTAATGTAATTACAAATTGAAGCCACATTAACATATGCGGACGCACAGCATATGTGGTATACCATACCTTTAACCTACGTAAATTACATAATATCAGGAATGTATTATAATATTATTATCTATTATTATTCACCCCTGATAATATATATATACATATATATATTATATATATATATACGAAGGTTCGAGATATTGATATCCAAACTAGTTTAATCAATGCAATACCCGGCTAGACGTCTATGCAACGTTAAATGTATTATACGAATGCGCACACACACATACACACATGCGAGCAGAGAAACAGTCATTTCGTTTTAACAAGAATAGGCCAAATAATGTGGATATTCCTAACGCAGCATATAACGCACATATGAACTGCTACGACTAACCGATACTACATCCCATAAATGTGATATGCATATTTTCCACACAAAAATAAACATTCTTAACACCCAAAGACCGTTACACTGGAACAAAGAAATTGAAATGATCACACACGCACGCACGCACACACACACACACGCACGCACACACACACACACAGCCACAAACACTTTACCGCTATTATTGACGGTCGTTAAGTGTCATGACAATACAATAGGCCAACACATTTCTTCGATAAAGCGCCCACCCGACCATCATCACCTCACTGCGTACGTTCAATCAACACTTGACAGCATAGCAACAGTTGCCAAGACATATACGACCATGTTACACGAGTTAGAAATTACCGAGGTTCACAATGTTGCAGTTAAATTCCTGCCATCACAAAGGTGAGAAAGCGACTAAGCACAAAAGCTTTGACTAGGGGCAAAAACAGAAGTGAGCTGCAACAGCAATATTCTCTTGTTTGACTTGCAGTCTAGACGTTGGGTGATACGCTAGTGCATGTAACAACACGCTACATGTACCTTATAGACAATGTAACATCAGCACACCTCTCCAAAACATAAACACAGTTCAGTATTCTTTGGTATAACTTTGTGCGAAAAAACATAAAGGTTATGGGTAAAGGTATATGTTTACAATTACTTTCTAGATGAAAAAGCCATTCTTTGGTTTTGTACCTCAGAGGTTCTTTATAGTCCGTGACCATCTATCCACCTGACAGCCCCATAGAGCTATCCAACCGAGAGAGATAACTCACCCTCCTAAGATACCTAAGAAGGTATCTCCTAACCTTGCTGACCACCCACCCCAGCCCCATGACCCCCACCCCACTGACCGCACAACCTCGC
>NW_014577248.1:27841-34288 GCF_000485595.1 Priapulus caudatus
CCCTGACACCCACCCCTGACACCCACTCCTGACACCCAGCCCTGACACCCACCCCTGACACCCACTCCTGACCCCCACCCCTGACCACCACCCGCTGACCTCCACCCCACACCCGTGACTCGTGACACACCACTCACGGTGGTGACCCCCGCCCGGCAGCAAACACCCGTTTTTCTCTCAGAAATCAACGCTGCTGCCATCTCCTGAATCACCACTCTGTAGGCAATCCTCGTCGTCGTCGTCGTCGTCGTCGCTTGCCCCCGCCCCCGCAGCACTGTCACTGCTGCTATCACTAGCGGAGCCTCCATCCTCCTCGTCCTCGTCGCTACCATCCTCGAACGCCTCGACGCTGTAGTCGGTGGCGCCCCCGCTCGTGTCGCGAGAAATTCGTCCGTCCTCGTCGCCCCGCCGCTCCCCCTCCCCCCCGTCGCTCTGCCGGCTCGATGCAGTGGTCACGCGTTTCGCCGGTTGGTTCCTTGCGGAGGCACGAGGCGGCGGTTTCGGCGGGGTGGCGTGCCGTTCCAACGGCAACGCGCGCGGTTCGTTCGTTCCGGGCGAGGTTCGGCCGTTCGTCGTTGTTCCCTCCGCCGTCGTTGTTCTGTTTACGACCGTTCCTTCCGTCGATGTTCTATTTTCCGCGGTTCCTTCCCTCGCCGTTCCGTTTGCCGTCGATCTCTCCCTCGTTGTTCCGTTTGCGGAGGTTCCTTCGATCGCTGTTCCGTTCGCGACGCCGTTCATCTCCTCTACGGAGAACGTTTGGTTGTTCGTGCTGCGGGAGGTTCCTCCTCCTCCTCCGTCGTCGTTGCTGTCTTCCTCAGCGAGCAATCGGTCTATGACACTCATGTCGATGATAGAGGAAGAAGGGTCGTCCGCGCGTCGCCACGTCAGACTAGCCGTGCTGTCGGTGCCTTACGTGGAAGAAACGAAATTCATTGTGAGACAGAGAGAAAGGGGGTAAAGGGAGAGGGAGAGAGAGGGCTAGAGAGAGAGAAAGAGAGAAGGGGAGAGAAAGGAAGGGAGAGAAAGGGAGAGGGGAAGAGGAAGGAAGGGAGAGAAAGGGAATAAAAGAAAGGTAGGGCAGGAAGGAAGGAGGGAGGGAGAGAGGAGGGAAGGGAGGGAGGAAGGGAGGGCAGGAATGTGTGGGAAGAGGGCGAGAAAAGGGCAATGAGAACGGGAGAGAGGAAGAAGAAAAGGAAATGGGGTGGAAGGATAAGAAGAGGGGCTGGGATCGACAGGAAGAGAGTGAGAGGGCAGGAGGAATGAAGCAGAACGAGAAAGAGAGGACAAAGGAGAGGGAGAGAAAGAGGGTAAGGAAGCGGGAAATAAAAAAGGAGGAGGAAAAATGTTACTAAGAAAGCGAGCAAGAATGAGTAGAAAAATTAAAAGTCATTGCGAAATAGATGACAGCATTACAATTGCTGAAACGTACATTTCAAAATGCTGTGTGTACATTATAATTACATATACGCAGATACCTTTTTTCCATAATGGAGTGCCACGAGGAGAGGTGCTGCCTAGACCAACACCCTCATCATCTGAGTTCTCGCTCTCAGGTATTCCTAGGTCGTCCTGCAGCTGTGTGATCAACTCACGAAGACGACTCTGCATCAGAAATACATCAACTAAGAAGCACGCATGAGCACATACAGCCGAAACCACATGCAGGAGAAAATGTGAGTTAACATTCTTGAAATGACTTTTGAGGATAAACCTTGACTCTATACACCTGCCCTTTCCGAGACTTTAGGTATGTTCGAGCGTGCCTACCAAAATCTAGTTGGTAATGATAACTACATGCATGACCTGATGACGTATTATATATAATTACCAGTTTTAAGCGGCCCTTTTGCTTGTGAACGTGATGTTGGAACACTTGCTTGAGAATCTTGTTCGTGAAGATTCCTCTCGCGAGGATATCGGTCGTTACGTCTGTCACAAACCCCAGATAGCTTAGCTCCTCCTCACTGCAACGTAACAACACGGTAAATATATATATATATATATATATATATATATGTATATATGTAAAGAATTTCGGTCTGCCGCAGCGTCACATCCCCGCGTTCTACCCCCTGCAGTCTGCCCAGCATCCTCAGGTGATGTAGGCCGCATCCATCACAACCATCCCCGGATGCGGAGGCAGTGAACACGTGCTCGACACGGGCTTCTATTGTGCCATACTCGTGACACTGAAGCTGACGTGCGTGTCACGTGTGATGCTGACGTGCTTGGCTGCCTCTTCTTGACGTATGATTGACGTGGAAGCCGTACAAACGCTCCGGGGCGTATATACTGCGCTCTCCAGAGCACCGTCAGTAAAGGTAAATTCGGGGCAAAAGTCCGTTCAACAAGGTTTGTTTACCGTTTTCCTAACGGGATATAATATAATAACTGTGTAGTATATAAAATTTCGAGGTATTTTTGCATGTAGAAACACAAATCAAGGTTCATACCCCACACATGTGTACGCGTTGTCACATTTCTTACCGGAAAAAATAGTATACTGGCAAATGATATCGTAACAAACTCGAAAATCCATTGGTGCAGTGGCATTTGAGGCGAAAATGCACGAAATGTCCGTTTTTGCCATGTTTTCATATCAATATTATTATGAAGGGGATCGATTTCTATAATATTTGAACGTGTACGAGTGAGATAACACTCATGCAGAGTATATGTGTCAGTTTTGTTAGCTTTCCTGCAAAGGAAATGTGGTAAATCAATAAGTGAATACGCGGTAAAAACGCGAAAATCCCAGCGCAGGGAGGTAGGTGCATTGTTAACACTGGCAGCGTTGAACGTGTTAACTCTGCCTGGTAAGGAGAGCTTTTCTGCTAAAGAAATCGAATAATTGAGTTTTGTGTTAATGAAAATCAGTTATGCAAGTCCTAGAGCATGGTTTTTTGACACATGCATGTTCAAATGACATTTAAACATGTATTTTATGTAAACATGTACATATCCGTGTACATTATGTACATGTTATTTACACATCTACATTAAAATACACTCATTTTACACTCATTTGGTACCAGAAAATAGGTAATTATCCTAGTTTCACTCTTCTCTGGCACTCCTAACACTAACAGTATCAAAATATCTTAACTTTGTTGGTTGCAATTCACCCTAACCCTCGTTCTAACACTGCGCTTAACCGCATGAAGCGAACATTAATTTGCATTGATTTCTGTGTTTTGGGGGCTCATTTCAGAGAGTGATATCTCAGCCCCTGGAGTCATACCACATTTGAAATTCGGTCTCCATATAAGGAAATGGCTCTAAATTATTCATCTAAAATTTCAAGTTGATCCGCATCTTCGCTGCTCATTAAGGAGGTGTACAACAGTAAGCGTCCGCAAATTGTTCACCGTTGCACTATATCGTCTCTAAAAAATGCCATTTTTCACCCTTTTTTTTCACAGAAATTCAGCACTAGAGTGCAATAATTTGCATTATGCACGCAAGTTAGAGGCCCCGTGGACGTCTAGAAAGCATTAGAAGTAAAATTGGTCTTGTTGTGTATTAGTGACATTCCGTCAGGTGGCGTAGCCACAGCGAGCGGTCATTTTTGTCTTTGAAATGTGATCCGACTACTTTGTAGAAATTCGCGTCATAGAGCTGGCAAAAGTTTCAAGGGGGGCATATAGCATGAATCTGTAGTTATTTAACATGAATAAAGTGTATGTTGTGTAAACGCAGTAACAGTGTGAGTATTTTTAATTAATTTCTGTTCGATGCTTATTCAGGCCTGCCGCCTATGAACGCCCTCTACTGTTGTTCAACACCTACATCTGTGTGTGTGTGTGCGTGCGTGCGTGCGTGTATTTGTATGTATGTGTACAGCATTTTCCTATTGCTTACTACTAATAGCACACTGTAATTACAATGCAATCAGATACAACTTACGCTTCTTGTATTTTCTGTCCAGCAGGAGACTTGGTCGCTGATATGTACCTGCAAAGAACATACAAAACATTGTTATATACATGTATGTATAGAAGTGAGGGCCACGGTGGACTATGAGAAACTGCAACGTGCTCCCATCACAAGATATGAAAACACATGATAAACACTACACTATGACTGCAGATATTTTGGTAAAGTAGTTAAAACATCTGACTATAATATGAGAATGATTGTGTCATGAGTACCTACTGTGCATTTTAATGCATTTTAGCAGATTACTGTGAATTTTGCAGTAAAAAAGTAATGAACCAACTGTCTGCTACTCATAAGCAAGCTGCTTGCAACATTTGTTCATTCTCTGGGTTGACAATGCCCAAGAAGAACATGATATTTGCATACCTCACATGTCAGAAATACTTTACAGTGTGGAAAGAGCAATAAAGGTAGAATATAGGTATAAGGATATATAGGTATGAGGTATATATAGGTATGAGGTATATATAGGTATGAGGTATATATAGGTATGAGGTATATAGGTATAAGGATATATAGGTATGAGGTATATATAGCTATAAGCTCAGCTGCCATTTCTCAAACGGCTTCTCAACAGCATAAAACATTCGCATCCCGATTAATGTCGTCCATCAAACACCATCACTGAATAATATATGTATGTACATGTATATATATATATATACATATATCGCAAAGCAACGCATGCTGGCCCCATGAAAATTTATATATATATATACTATATATATATATATCGCAAAAGCACAAGCATTGCTGGCCCCATGGAAATTTATATATATATTATATTATATTCAGGTTTCTTCTGAGGGAAAATTAGAGCAAAGGGGTAATGACAGTTTGGAAAAAAAAACGCGCATGATGGATTCGAAGGCATGCCGTAAGGCATGTGAAGCACTCCAGGCGGACGTGGGGGGGGGAGACGGTGGGAGGGGTTCTGGGGATCTCCCCAGCAGTTTTGTAAATTTGAATTCTCAGGACTGCATTTGAGCACATCGCTGAAACGCATTATTTCACAACGCGATGTAAATTTGTGACAACACGGTGCGCAGCAGCTGTGGCACTTACGAATATGAAAGCCTGAATAAGTTATAATTAATATATATATATATATATATATTAGGGTGGCGTCTGGAACATGATCTCGTCCGGAACGCTTTCAGAAACAGTCGGCGCGGAACCGGAACTTTTTCCTAAATTTCATTACTGCTAGCAAGCGTGCATCCAAAATCAATAAGATTCAGTCACTTGAGTGTAGTTGAGAGTTAATAGAGTCAACTTGCTGAGAATATATCGGTTTAACAACTTCACACTTTTTCCTGCCCAAAAATCTTGGCCAATTGAACATTGGCTTAACTAACTGAACTGACCTAACTGATGTTAGGACTGATTTATAACATTTTCTTATCCAAAATCAAATACTCTAGAGCCTACAGATCGCATCTGTCCGTTTAGTTGAAAAAATAATAGAATAAAACCAGGGAACTGCAGACATGCAGGCTTTTGCACAGAAGTTCGCGTTCGTGAATTAGATGACAGAATTATGCAAATTATGCACTGGTAAGCAGCGCTGATTTCATGACACCCTGAACAGTAACAACATCATGTAATTAGAACTTTGAGCATTGTCCTACTCGCCTAAGTGATGTGGCCTCGCTACATGATATTCTTGTTCAAGGCCGAGTGACGTTTGCGCACAAATACTGGGCACAAACTGTCACGTTTTATTCTCAGCTAAAGTTCCGTTCCGGGCCAGGTAGTTCTGGCCGTTCCGGTTACGGCCGAACTTAAAAGTTGGATCGGTGCAACCCCTGAATATATATATATATATAAATATATATATATACAGGTGTTAGACGCTTTAAAGAATAAAAACCCTCTCGCCAAACTGGGCGAGTTGAGTATTAAGTTTTACTCGCCCAAACGGATCTGTCTCGTCCAAATTTTAAAACAAAAATTTGGTTGTCAAACATTAGTGAAAAAATAGACTACGGGGTGGGTTTGGGGAAGGGGTCCGCATGATTAGACGGGGCCCGGGAATTTTGTGAAAATTACACCTCTTGGATGCAATTTCCTGCACTCTGAAGGCAGATTATTAAACAGATCTTCATCACAAAAAATATCACTTTTGAGTTGAGTATTTTCATTCTTTGGGACACGCCACAGACTTAAATACTTGCTGTAAAAAAGAGAAGCATAAACCTTCAAATTTGCTGAGGTTGAACTTCGCTCAGTCTCTTACCCAAGTTGTGCATGTACCAATGCTAAGGCAGATATATGCACAGCCCATGCTGTGCTGACTGTCGCAACCTTTGATAAGTATAAAGTAAGGGTGCCGTGGCCGATAGCCGCCCTCACAATCGCTAGAACTGTTTTTGCATCAATGTTTAAGATATACAAGTGCCGCATAGCGAGCAGCGGCTCATCTAACGTCTTAGCTGGCGGTAACTCTGTGGTGAGTTTGTGGGGATTCTAGTCAACCCTGTTAGTCCCAAATGTGTTCACACTCCT
>NW_014577248.1:34949-35546 GCF_000485595.1 Priapulus caudatus
GGGTTAACGATGTATACCTGCGGGTTAGGATGATTACCGATGATGTAATATTAAGGATGTAGATCCTTAACGATGGGGTTGACGATGTATACCTGCGGGTTAGGATGATTACCGATGTAGATCCTTAACGATGGGGTTGACGATGTATACCTGCGGGTTAGGATGATTACCGATGATGTAATATTAACGATGTAGATCCTTAACGATGGGGTTGACGATGTATACCTGCAGGTTAGGATGATTACCGATGATGTAATATTAACGATGTAGAATCCTTAACGATTGGGTGCACCGTACGATGGTAGACGCTGCTATACCTGCGGGTTAGGATGATTACCGATGATGTAATATTAACGATGTAGATCCTTAACGATGGGGCTGACGATGTAGACCTGCGGGTTAGGATGATTACCGATGATGTAATATTAACGATGTAGATCCTTAACGATGGGGTTGACGATGTATACCTGCGGGTTAGGATGATTACCGATGATGTAATATTAACGATGTAGATCCTTAACGATGGGGTTGACGATGTATACCTGCAGGTTAGGATGATTACCGATGATGTAATATTAACGATGTAGATCCTTAACG
>NW_014577248.1:36098-50929 GCF_000485595.1 Priapulus caudatus
GCTGCTGCTGCTGCTACCAAGAACCACCACAGCTTGACTACCAATGCTGCTGCTGCTGCTACCAAGAACCACCACAGCTTGACTACCAATGCTGCTGCTGCTGCTGCTGCTGCTACTGCTGCTACTACTACTGCTACTGCTGCTGTTGCTGTTGCTGTTGCTGCTGCTGCTACCAAGAACCACCACATCTTGACTACTAATGCTGCTGCTGCTGCCGGTGCTGCTGCTGCTGCTGCTGCTGCTGCTGCTGCTGCTGCTGCTGCTACTGCTGTTGCTGTTGCTACTGCTGCTACTGCTGTTGCCATTGCTGCTGCTACTGCTGTTGCCATTGCTGTTGCTACTGCTGCTACTGCTGTTGCAAGCTCTACTGTTCCAACTTTCGCTGCCACTGTACTGCTATTGCTAATGAAAGTGTGAATCAAACGAAATGTGATCAAATGTCCTGATTCCCTGTTTTATACTAATAGAAACTTCACTGTTTTGTTTTAGGGTTAGTTTTGATGCGAAAATATATGTTTCAGATCTGAAAGTCTGAAATCTAGGCGAGAGATGGCGCTACGCCTAAATGATCGCCATTTTGGTTTTCGATTATCGCGCAAATAAAAGCAATAAAATATTCCAGTCAAATTACTGTAACGAAGAATCTAAAACACAATATAATTATATATTACATTTAGGTATGATTAGGTAGGTAGGTAAATTTAACAAAATCGAATGAATCTAGATGGCCATGTTCATTTTTGCCAAAAAGTGGACGTGGCTCGAATGTAGGTCAACTGGCGTGCCCCAAAATAGGACGTTCACATCTCTCCCATAGGAGTAACAACTGTATGCAATTTGAAACATGTGGGTTAAACGGTTCTCAAGTTATCGTTGACAGTAGCCAAATGTTGACGGACGGACAGACGACGGACGACACCCCATGGCAATAGCTCATCTTGACGATGTCAATGTGAGCTAAAAACTGTGACTGATGCTACTGCTACTGATTATCACATAGTTCTATTATTGGAAGATAACCACAAACGGATGTACACATGTCAGAAGACATAAAATCTATTTCTCAGTCACGGGTAATTTTTTATTAAAAAATAAAATGAAATAAAAAGAAATAAACTGTCTTTCCAAATCGCATACGTGTAGCTATGACAACAGCACATCTAAGAATAGAACGGCCATCGATTGAATGCCCGAGGTATCTAGGTCTTATTAACATTCCTTCAAAATGCCACAATGTGAGCACTATTCTTTATTGCCTGCACTGCCTCAATTTTCCAAGTCACCGTGTTATGATGTACAGTACAACATATCCATGTAGCATGAATATTCATCATATCCATGTTTTATTCTACACTTTAAATTAACTCTCTGTGCAGATCTATCTAGAAAGATACGTTTGGTAGAGTGCCTAGTCCTAAAAATCCAAAATAAAAAAGGACAATTCCATGGAAATTTCAGTTAAGGATTTTGATTTTTAAAAATCACCCAGTCTTTCTAATCAAGGATTTAGATAGCAAATACACATACACACCACCTCCACATTCCTCCCCTACACACATACCCTCAACATGGTCCATCTTTTTATATTACTTTATAAGCTTTTTGACTGATACCTTTCCAATCTGAGGCACGGACAAGAAGGTTACCTGCTGATGCTTCTTCTCCCGCATCTCACATTTTCTCGCCAACCTACACGCGCTGTGGGGTACACACGCACAGCCGAGGGGTGTTACATTGTCACCCCCACCCCGTTACAAATTAACAAGATGATCGATAATCGTATTACGAGCACTCGCTCACACGCACCAACCTCCCTCATTAATTACGATAAATCATTTTACTGAAGAATGGTCGCATCCCAGCAACAGCCCCCCCCCCCACCTCCTTGACGACATTGATCTGCTTCCGCTGCTACATCCTGCTGTAGACATGAGTCAATTTGAGTCTGTTTACGGGAGTCATGTTACCTGGTTGCATTCACGATGGATATAGCGTTAGTTTGGTGGGCGTACGAAAAAACTAGTCGGCGAATTTCAGCAGAGAAAACGCAATGCGATTAACAACTAGACAGAAGTCGAATGAAAAAGCTAGCAGCAGGAATGCGACCATAACTGCGGTGTTTGCGTTGTGATGTAATCGTAGAGCATACAGTAGCAGGCAATGATAGCAATAATGGAAATGCTTTTAGTTACAGAGTGGTTTAGAGTTACAGAGAATTAGAATGATTCTCGTCATTTCTGGTGGGATCCTGGCAACGAGTGAAAGCTGATCCCATGTAATCTTTCAGTGGGTTAGCTAGATTAGCATGGAAAGCCATCAAACATTGGCTACTAGAAAGGATCATTCCATGTCGGCATGTCTGCACTTAATTACGACTGATGCATGACTGCATTAAACGTGGGATTACAATGAGAAAGTGGAACTTAATCACAATGATACACTGAACTCAGTCTAACGACGTTTTCCTTGTGACTACCAAATTAGAAAAACTTACAAACATGGTCAAGGTAAAGGAGGGAATCTTGGGCCATCATATACGATGGCCGTTTTCACACTCCACTTCTTGGAAGAAATACTAACGCTACAGTACACATTAACTATTAATTCATCGTAAAGATGTTAACATGAGTGCATATTGGATCTTTTAACACAAACACCTCTAATAAAGAGGTAAAATTGCACAGTGGATAGCTACTACATCAGTGTAATAAACATAGATTAAATTGCAAATATGAATAAAATATGGGACATTAAAAGAGGAAAGGGTGATAAAATAATAAAGTAACAAGCAGGTGGTAAAAGGAAAATTATGATTGGGCATGATAGCGAAGAGGGCATATAAGATATATGACCCAATTGAATGCATCAACTATGCTATGTGCATCTTGTTTGTATTTTTCTGTGTGTATGCCATGATAGGAACTTGACAACAATTAGTTACTTCCCATTTATTGATTACTTACTTATAACAAAATTTAATGTTTTTGAGTTTCAACTTTTATGATATTAAAGCAATTATAGTGCAGTGATGAAGTATCAATGTACCTGGTATTGTCATAAATAATATAAGAATGAAATGTCATTGTGTGGACATTAAAAGCTTAAGTGCAAGGGGAAATAGTCAAGATAAACTACAAGAAAGAAAGACTACTAACATTAAAAAAACAAAATTAGGGGTCCTGTCACCACATGCATTTAACATGCCTTCATTTTACAAAATGATGTTAAACATAAAATGCAGCTTACTACAAATTATATTATGACTATTAAGTGTATTATGACAAATATATATATATATATATATATTATCAAGAGCTAATAATACCTAGGTATTATATTAGCTCTTCATATTAATTATATATATTTAAACATATATATTATTTCAGCACATCGCCTGTGACATGGCTTTGCATGATTTAACAGTGCTCACCTTTGATACCTTTCACCATGGCGACAGGCGGTGCTGTGTCCACGGCAGCTGTAAATATATTGAACATTAATCAATCACTCCTTTAATATAGTGATGCTGAACGTGTAAGCTATAAGCACCGACATTAAATATTAAATCATTGCGTGTATGCACAGTGTTAATTAGAATGCATTTGTAAATTTGCACACCGACAGGATGCATATTTCTTCTCCCATGCCTGTAGCGGAATCTTACACATGTATCAGATTCCAGTGCAGGTGCATAGATGCGATAACTCAATTCCCGTGAATGTTTTTGCACTGTACAGTCTCTAGGGACCAAACACAATTAATTTTCCAACTCTGCTCGAGGTAGTGGGTTGCTTGGGGATATACGAGCGTGAGTTATGTGAATCAGAGACAGTTATAGTTGCTGACGCCGACGTGTGCAAAAAGTTCACTCGGCTGCAGTTATATAGTATAGCATGAGGCTTTGCTGCTGTTGATGTGTCTTTCAGGTTTACTGCTGAGTTGCAGTTTTAACATAGTGCAAGGTTTAGATTTAGTAAGTGTACCTGGGGAACTTTAGTTTCCACTGGTGCAGTCACGTGTCACTTGTTTAAGCTAGAAACTTTTACTACACTGCCGGTGAAGGCGCATGTAATCTCATGTTGTTAATTTTACCAAAGTACTGTTGCTAATTTTAGAAATAAATTTTTAATTTAACAATAAATGAGTCACACTTGGTAGGTTATCAACATTACGTTTTTCTAAAGCTACTAGAATAGTAGATGTTGATCAGTCTTTGTTTAGCAGATCGAAACACCCCTCAAAAAATAACATAAACATAATAAAATAACAGAGGATAATTTTACATAAGAATATGGTTCTAGGGTTTATATTAATTGTAATAACCAAAATATTAAATTAATTGTGAATATTAAACCGCAATTCTTTTACATACAGAATATATATATTCGTGCACTGTACATGCGCGAAAAGGCCTAAACCATTGTATGAACATGCCGTGCCAATTGATTTTTCCATAACAAGCATGAATTTCACAGTTACCAGGAGACCAACTGTAAATTATATATAAGGAGTGTATAATATGAGAATACATCCCCCTATGTGTACGTGCGTACATGCGTGTGTGCGTGTGCATGCTTGCATACGTGCGTGCGTGTGTGCGCGTTTCACTTCACAAACAATGATAGCAATGTACAGCCCACAAAAAAGTGACCAGGTAGAATTTCATTTGGCAGGTCAGAAATAATTTATCTTAATTCAGGAGCCAAGACGGATTATGAAGTACTACACACGATGCCACGCAGAATATGCACACGAGTATATTTACCATCCACAGCTTACCTTTGGCATTATTGATTTTACAATAATGAGAACTCAGGTGATCCCTTATTGAAACGGTATCCATCACCCCATGAAAACTCTAGCATTCGTTGTATCCTCCTGATGATGACAGAAACACTGCAGTGAAACAACGAATCATCGGAGGATAAGATGGCGATCAAACAAAACGCGGCAACATCAAGTGGAAGTGTCAGGAATCATAATAATTGCATTCCCAGGCTTTTAAAATGTTTAAGAAAGAGAGCACCATAGGGGCCATCAATCAAGTCACACTGCTGCTTACCATATGAGAGCAATGTGACTGGAGTAAACACTTTGCTCAGCAATGCAAGCTAAATAATGCATTAATGTCCTTACATGTGGCAAGCACAGTAATTGACCTACTCTAGCCCAAGTGTCTGCAGCTTCTAAAGCCACGGAAAACGCTAATGAGGAAATGTGCATGTGAGCTGTGCAGCATTATCCAAGTCACCGAGCTGGAATAGAAAACATGATTGTTTGTCGCCATGAGACACTGAACCCCCCCTGAAACATAAAGATACCCATCAACAGGGAAAAAAATATAATTTTTATTTTTCGGGAGCTACTTTTCAAGCTCGCGTGCATGAAAATAGCACTCTAAAAATTTGGTTTGCATTGAACTCTATGCAAATTTCCGGGGGCTCTTTTTGGCATTTCGGGGGCTCTTTTTGGCATTTCAGAGGCTAAATCGCCCCGAGCGCCCGTGTATTTTTTTCACTGCCCATCAGGCATCATTACAGAAGACAGCAAATTTCTCATCACATATTCGCATATATAAATAAATATATAAATAAACATGTGTGCCTTCGCTCCTGCGTGTGAGGTAAGGAACACAAATAGTACGTAAGGACATCATGCACAGGGATCAACTAACCCACATGTTACTTCACAATAGTGTTAGACTTACAGCCAAACCGTGCAAGAGTTGAAAGGTATAAACTGAATCTCCCTTTCAGTGCTATAAGACTATAAGAGTGCTGTAAAGTAGTTTGAAAATAATTATGACTTTCTACGGAAGATGTTGATGAGACTGTGGATTGCATGTGTAAATAGACTTTAACTAAGGCACGAACTGTGCTGGTAAAGGGACTATATAAAAGGTATCAATCCAGGTTTCAATGAATTGATGTTCACTCCCTCTATGACTGGGTTTACCAGGATGCAGGTGAGATAGAGATGGAAGCACTAGATGACACTCTGTTGTTCACTTTTAGTGAATAAAATGATCGAGATGGCAATTATCACAATCAATGTTTATGGAGTGTAGGTTACTTAAAGAGACAGTAGCCTCTAGGATCTTACTGCATAAAACTGTACTTACTGTATAACCAATCATCTATACCCACACGTATTTGTTACCAGATACCTAATTTAATTGTTATAATTAATTACACATCAACGCTACGAAATTTGAACGACGCCATGACACCCGCGACCGTGCTGCCACCCCGAAAAAGTTGCATATTTGACAATTTATTTTGCACGTTACAGACCAAGGGCTGATCACAAAATTGCAATCATATTTATACCTAAATGCTATTTAACCGAACGATATTCATTTTAGGGCAAATTTATCCATATTATAACTGAAACTATATGTCGTTTATAAAATATTACAATCCTTTTGCTTTTAAATGAATAAATAAGAAACACCTTCGGTCTGTAGCCCTTGGCTGGAAAGTGGTTTTGCGCAACTTATCAGATCGTGCGCTTTGAGTGGCGCCACCGTCGTTGTGATCAAACTGTAGTCGTTAGTTTTAAAACGTTTTTTAATATTTCTAATGGTGATTAAACCATGAAACTTTTTATGTAGCGTAATTATAACCTAAATTAGCTGAAAATAACCCTAGAACCTAGAGTGAACTCTCACTTTAATAATTATTCTTAACTGCGCACATTGTTTTATTGCTCCTATAGATTACTGAAACAACTTTGATACATGCGACTCTCATACTGTACATCTACATACGAGATCACATTGTATTGTAACCAGTGTGTGAAACCTTACTTAATGAAAGTGTCAATGACACTGTAGCTCACCACAAAAAAGGACACAAATGAGTGAGTAAGAAGAAGTCAGTTTTAATTGAGCAACCATCGACGTACATTATAGAAACGATTGCCATCTGTATATCGCAATAATAATTTATAAACCAAAATGAATCACAATTTGTGACCGTAGATGGCGCTATACCTGCTTTGTAGCGATGGCGTTTGAAATAAATAGTTGTGTAATGTTTTGTAAATCTTTACTCTAATATAGACGAAACCCGACCTAATTTGCATAAGTTTTTTTTAAATAACATAAACCCCTAACCCTGTATTCTCACATAACGACTACAAATGAGGCAAAATGTTCGCCGTTTGAAGCCTGGAACATGCACTTAATCGCCAATTCCACCCCATACTGCCAAAAAAAATTGCCGGTCCAGTGAATCGAAAGAGTCACGCAGTCTCGACTAGGCCCTACAGATATAATAGGCCACGTTTATTAAGATATGAGCATAAGCACCCAGTAACAACTATAACCACTGCTATCAAGATTGTTCCAAAACCATGTCAGGGATAGACGAGAATGGATCCATGGAAGTAGTTCATATAACGCGGTTGACCAGCGAAGATCTTGACCGGACGACTACGATCGGACCGACGACCCATGGCCAATCGGGTCGTACAGGGGGTCGCGCGAAACTTGGAATCCTTACGCTTGCATTCTAAGAGTCTTGAAGATGGTCGCACGTTCGCATTGCCGCAGTTTCGGGCACACACATACCAAATCTTCTAGGTAGAGATAATTGGGCAACATCAAGGTAAACAGCGAAGCTTGCACAACATATGATTATGAGGATTTCGAAATGCAGTTATATCCATATAAATATAAGCAGGGTCGTATACCGTTCCTTTTTCAAATGTGTTTGGTCACCTTTTGTATCAGAATCATTGAAATGATTATAATAAATTAATTGGAATAAGATTTAAATATGCAGATAAAACTGCCTCGCTCAGTCTTGGCACATCGGTCGACAAAACACGGCAAACCGCTCCTCGGCGGTCACCGCGGGCAGCGATAACTTTGCCTCCCAACCCAACGGGCAGTGGGCGTGAACACATCGCTATGAGCGGTGTGGTTGAAACTCAGCCAATGTTTTCAAGTTTGCCCCAATCTTGAGATTGGTCAGACCAATACTCGGGAATCCCGCAGTTTGGGCAGGCCAATCGCTGCACACCTCCGGCGTCAACGTCATGATGAATTGCGTTGCCGAAGATTCGCCAATTTGGGTACAACAGCAATAGCTACAAGCTTGAAACGATGTCAATAAGGTGAGCGTAAAAATATGTGCGTGCAATTTGGAAGATAAAATTTTGCATACTACTTGTTATAATATAGCTCTACTCAAGTCATGTGTACGTAGCGGTGCACACCTTCGACCCGTCCGCTCCGCCTTAACACAGAAAGGTTTGAACATATTCGACTAATCACATCAGACAGGGGATGTAAGATATGGCAGTATGCTATGAGGTTACTGTTACTTGATCCCATAGCAGGTTCTATCCCAGCGCAAGTCTTGTATGCGGAATTTATTTGATCTGCGTATCTCTTAGCCTGCCCCAATAAGGGATGACTTCATACACACGATCGAACGATTCTGAGAGTCCTGCTTTCACAAATTATGAGCATTTTTTGGCACGTGTCATTTTTAATTTTCTCTAGGCTTCCATCTCAGCACGACGGCAGTACTTCAACCAACCGTGACCTATTTAGTCAATTTTCCAACGAGCACCAGAACAGCTTCAGCTATCCGTTATCCGTTGGCCAAAGGATACGACGAGAAAATATCTGCCGGGAGTAGGTAGAGAAACAAAATGCAGAGTTATAAAGTCGATAGCAGTGAACATTTTGTACACAATTGGAATACCAAATGAAGCTGTTGGTATATGTATTGGTGCTTAAATGAAGCGAGCGGTCGAGCGAATTTGCCGATCAACGCTTTCTACACTGCTCTCACCGTATGTCTCTTGCATTTCTATTGGTTGTTTGTGCACACCTCGATCCGGCGTTCGGCCGTGTAGCCCGACGTTGACACTATGAGCATTGACTGGCATTTACCAATTGTATTAATAACTTGATTCATACTGTTTGGCGAGCCGGAGAGAGACACAGCAGAAACATCAAAGACCTTTGGTACCAGAAGCTCGTTCGATAGTTATTCATTTCTACGGCCATTCATTTTTTGCTTAGAGTTGAAGACGAACTTCATCCCTCAGACCGTCCAAGTCCATTACGCTGTCTGAGGCTGCATGCACCGCTACGTCGGATTGCGCCAAGCCTGTCGGTCGTACCGCCCATGCTCGCATGGCTCCAACGCCTTGGCCACCCACCCACTCGGTCGGCCGTCTTGTCTGCCATGGCCCTGCTTTCGCCACACTAAATTCTCCTTTGCTGCGGCGCTGGCGAGGCGGTGCAAGTCCACTTAGGGTCGTGTGTCGCACGCGTTCCGAACTCGACCATCGTCCGGCGCGGCCGTCTGCTTGGTCCGACAGGTATCTCGGCACTTCAGCCCCAGCAAGTTCCTTGCTCTGCCCCCACCTCCAACTCTGTCGCTTCGCTGTCGGCTGGCGAGGACGTCAAGTTCATTGGGGTGGTCGTGCATTGGGGGCATTCCACGTCGACTCCAACATCAGTCGGCGTCGGCCGGCTCTTTGGTCGACAGGCATCTCCGCGCACTCAGCCCAGCAGTTCTTGCTCTTTAGGGTCCTCGCCGCCGACATCATCTGACCATTCCACCGTTCCGGGGAGCGTCTTCCCCTCGGTACGGCTCAGGTTATTGTACACAGACCACTTCACACGGTCCCGTGCTCTGTGGCCTGTATTCGACCGTAGGTACCACGACTCGACCACCAGGTATGGCCAGTCGGCATGGCCCTACCCAAACTTGACATTGTCGGGGGCGGGTAGAAGTACATACCGCTTCCAAAACAGGTAAGCCTGACGGTTTCACAGTGCTTGTCGTAGCAACCTCTTCTGCGGCCGCTCGGGCCGCTGAAGAGGCATTCTCTTTGGCTCGTTTCGTGCGCCCCAGCGCGCGTCGCTTGCCTCCCCCACTCAACATATTCTGACGGAGCAGAGCCGGATCAGACGTTCGTCGTCGGGCCGTGTGCCACATCACAGGTCCGTATGGGCATGCCGAACCTCCCTATGCCAACAGCATCTATATTCGGGCTGACGCCAGTGGCTTCTCCCCTGCATAGGTTCCCCGGATATGCTGCCCATAGACAACGGGAAATGGCCGTCCCATGTCATCGCGAGTGGTCGTTGACGAACGTCTATGCATTACATACTTACCTGGAGGGTCCGATTGAATCGGGCTCCACCAGGCCGTCCGACTGAGGGTGGGTAGGTGTGTCGTGTGCCTGGTCTTATCTCAATCCCAAGTAAATTGCACCACACCGGGCAGAACACCAGCGGACTCGAAATTTCGCCCCCTAGGTCAAGTGGAGTGTCCTCGGCACCCAAACCGTGAGAAGAACAGTTGTGACGAGGACAGTCTGCCGTCGTCATCCGCCGGTCTGGTCGGGTAGTGCGTAAGCGCTCAGTCCTATTTTGTGAAAGATAATCGCAACAGAAACGAGATGTGCTTTCTGGCTTAGATAGCATGGTATTTTTACCCGATTGGTCACTGGGGGCAGGGCCCCATGAAGCCAATCAGGGCCACAGCCGCTCGTCATGAGTGCACCGCAGCCGGCTGTTGCAGAAGTCCCGCACGGCGGCTTTCTACTTCTCCGCTCCTTTCCTCCTGGCGCACACGTCGCAGCTGCTGACACACCTCTTGATGTCGGCGCCGCATCGAACCGGCCACATGAACCTCTGACGCACAGTCCGCTCCAGCGTCTTCAGTGCCCCGAGGTGTCGACACTTCCGGCCCCATGTAACGAAGTTCATTATTCTCCATTATCTCCCGTCGCATCTCTGGGGGAAGCCACAAGCCTGGCCGCGCGTCGCCGCGCAGGGTGTCCATGACCATGAGATGGTGCAGCAGCCCGGCGTACCTCAAGCTGCTCCAATTATGCCAGAACGGCTTCCCCTTCCCAGGAGAGACTTGCCAAACTCATTGTAGGTGGTTGTCAGCGTGGCCCGCTTCAAAGCAAGGATCTTCTTGATCATAGGGATCCGCCAGTGCTGCCACTTTTCTACCTGGGCGGTGTCCCATCGGTCAAGCGCGCGTCCCCCATCCTGTCTCTGGCACCGGCTCCATGGTCGCTGGCCGATGCCTCGCTCAATCAGCAACGAAGCAGCCCGTCTCGCACTCAACACTGCAGTCTGGGCAGTCAGGCACGCTTACACGCCGTCGACACCAGGGCTGCCGCGAACAATACCGTCCTGGCGTTGCTAAATGAAAGCGCTCCCGGGGCGATGTGTCGATTTCCAATATCGAACGTCCCAGAGGTAGCGATCCACCTCCCGCCAGATGCCACCATGCCTTACTGGGCTCCATTGAAGTTCAGAAGCCAGGTGAGGCGACCGCATGATCGCGCGCACGTGAAGTGTCGGTCCGTGGAGGTTAGTGGCCGAATTGCTTGACGGCGTCACTGACGGCCAGCGAACTCCGGTTGTGGTACAATACTCCGCTGGCGTCTGGGAGACGCGTCCTTACTGGATGTAGGCGATCACGCCGCTCCACTCCCCTTGACACCTGGCGAAAGCACTGCCCCCATACCGGTTGCACATGGCGTCGGTGTCAACGCGTGAAACTCCCCCACATCTGGTAGGCTGGTAATGCCAGTACCCGGGCGCCTCTGGTCAATTTCTGGCTTGAGCGTGCAGAAATCTGCCGACCTGGCAGCTCTCCGTCCAGCGAAACGGATGGCCTTCCCGCGTCAGGTCGGTGAGTGGACCGCCGCCACAGTCCGGCAAAACAGCCAGGGATGAACGCCGCCGATAAATAGTCTGGCAACCAGCCGAGAAAACTCCTCACTCTCGCTAAAAACACCTCCGGTCGTCCCGACACTACGGCCCCAACTTATCCTCGCGGATCACAGCTGAACAACCATCGACGACAACGCACATGCCGAAGGAAAAACGGCACTGATAGGCTGGTCCTTGTGGAACAGACCTAGCACTGGACGGCTTCAGGCACAGTCCCCCGGCCTTCCACGCAAAACGCTCAAACACACGCCAGGGTCGGCGAAGGTATTGTCTACCAGCGCACCACCGAATGGACCGAAAACAATTAAACATCGTCAGGTACACGTAAGCAACTCCTCGCGTCCACTGAGGCCCTTCAAGACCGAGTTCCATTACCGTTCAAAGGTCGGGTGGCATTGACGAGGCCGAATGGCATAACGCGATTGAACTATAGCCTCGCTTTAAATTAAAAAACCGCCAAAACAGCAGCTCTTAGGCTGGCATACCCGGGGATCCATTTCAAACCTGCCAAAAATCACACTGGCCAGATCAAGCGGGAAAACCATGTGGCCCCAGCGAGGGAATCCAAGTATCGTCAATGCGGGGGCAAGGGGTACGCAGCAGCATCCTCCTCGTCAAGCACAGGCGACTCATCTCTTGAGCTTTGCGGGAAGTTGATGCAAAACCTCACTGCCACCGTCCGCTTGGTGACTACGAACTACTGAGAACCCATGGCTATCGCTTAGGGCGGCACGGATACAAGCATCCCAACTTTCGGCGATAAAGCTCCTCGGTCTAAGGCCATGCTGCTGCCAGCGACAACGTCGAGAGCCTGCTTACATCGGGTAAAGGTTACCCGTGTCGATGGTATGCTGACAAACACCCGTGGCCCAACGCTCCACCCTGCTGCAAAACAGATCGCCGTAATCGTAACGCTCTCTATTACGCGCACCACGGGGGTCTGCTCGGTCGTCACATGCTAAGCATACCATCCCGTTGATTCAATACGCTGAGATGTAACGGCACTTGCTGCAACTGGGCCTTCCTTCCGCCGGTTGCAACTCGCCATCAGCGCGACAGTCTCCCTACTGAGGGCCAATAGTCCTCTAAGTGTGGCCAACTCTGCTCCTTGCTGGAACTGACGACCAATCCTCGGACACGGCGCACGTTGACTTACGACAGAGGCACCCGGTTGCCCGCTGTCAGACTCAATACAACAGAGGAGCGATTTGCCATCACAGAACTCCGCCGGCGCGGCGTCCTGCGCATGGGCCAACAAACCGACAGCGTAGGTTCCCGCATGGCCAGAAACCGGGCAGACCAACACCAACGCTGACCACGCGCCACGCACTGCCCTGGCACCAAGCGGCTCGGTGTCCACCGCAGGAATCTCACACAAGTTTTCGGGCTGCACAAAACCCAAGAACGGACGATCGTCGACTAAGGCCGTCCCGCCGTAGAGGGCATGAGTAACCACCCTTTGATCTGAGGTAGCCAGCGAACCCGGTCCAGTTGACAGTGTGCGCCCCATGAAGTCCATGCTAGCACGCCACCAACTTGACTCCCATCTGTAACTACCCAAGCACGCAAGATCGTGCGCAAATAGCGGCTGGCCCCAAACCCAAAGCTTGGGCACTTCAACACTCGCCCAGCGCGGGTCAATGGCCGATGTTGAACGTCCACCACCTCGCCAACGTCGGGGCAGTCCGGCTTCCACCTGATGGCAACCTCTCGTAGGCACCGGCACCGCGCTATCATAATAGGGCACCCTCTGCAACCCTGTGTCAACAGGCAACTCTAACCCGCCTTCCCGACACACTACAAGTCCAACGATACTTCGCTTACATGGGACGGCCTATGTAAGTACGCTGCGTAGCGCGCCCGGATCTCCGACCATTCTCTGGTCGCTCTGTCTGCCGTTTTCCCATTCGGTAGGCTCGAAGCCCTGAATCGGCACAAGACTGATCGCGCGCTATCCCTAGTCCTTTTTCCCGGCTAGAAACCCACCGGCCCAATGGTTCTCGACTCTTTGGTCATGCGACGGGACCCGCCTTGTAAAGGTTGTCGACCGAGGTGATTGATTGTTCACCTGTCCAACCTGCTCAGCCTAGGCGGTGCCCGCCCGCATCCTTCGTGCTGCGTCGGCATAGCTTTGTTGCGCCCATTGTCACTGGTACTGGCCTCGTGGCCCATAAGGTCGAGCTCTGTTACTCGCCGGCGTCTCCATACCCGTTCCGGGCAACTCTCGATACGCAGCGAATGGCCACCTCTCCGCACTCGTAGCAGGTCATTGGTTCTGCGTCCCTGACCAATTGGACCCGTCTCATTAATGGAATCCTCCGACCCGCGCTGCCAGGAGCCCGCCGGGCAGTTGAAGCGCGGGTCCGCCCATTCTAGGTACCCTTAGCATACTGCTTAATTTCCTTGAAGACCCTCAGGGACAGAAAGAACAGCGGCTGATGGCGTTTTCCCGCCCCCCGGAACTGGCTTCCTCAGATTTTCAAAACACTGATGGTGCCACCCTGGGGCTCTTCAGCGTGGGCGGCCCAGCGCACACACCAGCATGTCATAGTCGTGGCTACATGCCTGACTGCTTATGAGGCGTACATCCCCTTTGTTAGGATATACGCGCTAGGGCGGTGGCCCTCGTGGGCAGTTCATGCCACAGTCGCCCCTTGAAGGCATCGATTAGGTGCTCTGAGCCGCCCCCACGCATGCCGACCTCCGTAAAAAAAAAAGCCTTAAAAAACGTTTACCGTTAATAATGAAAAATGAAGCCATTGCCTCCCTGCGACTGACATAAAAAACATAAATACCTTCCACGAAGACCACGCTTTAGCAGAGGGCAGATATAGCTCCAATGCGATTTTCTCTCTACATGTCGATTTGAGATTGAAACAAGACAAATTTGGATCGTCTCTGCAAACGGCCGCCACGCTCATTGAATGCTGTTCATTGTTGTCACAACATAGATGGCGACTCTGTTTGTTAGAAACGAAAAAGCAATGATAAAAAAAAACTATCTAAAAGGCCATAGGCCAGACAGCATTAAATTATTTAAATATTATATCACCGTACATGTAATATTACTAACGTCAGTCTATATGTAATTTTTGTTTATTAACAT
>NW_014577248.1:50954-64550 GCF_000485595.1 Priapulus caudatus
TTTTATCGGCAAGGGGTGGAGAGCGAAATACAATTTTTGCAATTAAAGGATTATTGCTCAACGAAATCTGTAAAAACGAACCAGACGAGATATGACACCACAGACGGTTTGTGTCTAATAATATGCTAATATAATTGCCAAACCTAGCCTAATTTGCGATTAATTTTTTTTAAATAACAAAACCTAGCCCTTATTCATTCAATACCAAAAAATGAGCCAAAATCCGATTGAAACCTATACTGACTAATGGGCGAATGTCCCATTTTTGCCAAAAAATTGCCGTAGAATCGAAAGTACGTCCGATAGCGTGCCTTCAAAATAGGACGTTTAAATAATGGGAGCCCATAGCAGTAAACAACTATACCCAATTTCAAACCATGTGGTTCAAATGGTTCCTGAGTATGATAGTTAACCGTAGCGAAATGTTGACGGAGAACGTACGACGGACGCACGCACCCATGGCCAATGTTGTGCCCAAAGCTTGGAATCTTGACAGAACTTGAATCTTCAGCGCATCGCCAGTTGGGCAACCAATCTGAATTGGGGCAAACAGAGGTAAACAGAGCTCTGCACAAAATATGTATTATATAGGAGGTTTCAAATGTTATATCATAACTATAAGGTCGTATACCTTAATTTTCTCAATGCTGTTTGGCACCGTTCTGATATAAATATGAAATGATTCATAATAAAATAATTGGATAATATTTAAAGTATGAGGATAAAATCTGCTTCCTTAGGTTGCCACCACGCACACCACACACTCGCTGAATGAGCGGGTTGTTGAACACCAACTGTTTCAGTTGGCCCAATCTTGAGATTGGTCAGGCCAAACTAGGGATCCGCAGTTTGGGCAGCACAATCGCCGTGACAATCTCGAGATTGTGCAGATTCTAAGTTTTGCGCCGCCCCGACTACAACAGCAAGTAGCTCAGCTTCACGATTGTCAAACGGTGAAGGCTAAACAATATGTGCGTGCAATTTGCGAGAAGATAAAATTTTGCATACTTTACATTGTTTATAATAACTTCATACATTTGTGTAGCTGACTCGGTTTGAACATATTCGTATAAATCAATAAAGGGGATTTAAAGGCTGTTGCTATTTTCCTGGTATTCATAGCAGGTTTATCCACCAGCTGTGTATTCATTTAATCTCTTTTAGCTGCCTATATTGTTCTAACATCACGATTCTGAATTCTGTAAAAGTTTTAAAAAAAAAAAAAAAAAAAAAAAAAAAAAAAAAAAAAAAAAAAAAAAATAAAAAAAAACAAACAAAAAAAAAAAAAAAAAAAAAAATAAAAAAATAGTTTAAATTATTATGAACCTTTAATTTTAGCTAATTGTTAAAGTTACAACAAAACTTTTACATTATTCACGGAAGAGAACATTTCCTGCAGGATTTCCACGAGATATCATCCCGGCGGCAGTAGGTAAGAACGAAAAGCCAGAGTTGAATTCGGCAGAGCAATGGTAAATCATTTCTGTACACATGGATACCAAAAGGGAAAGCTGTTGGATATGTATTTTGTCGGCTCGTGTGAAATGACGGCTCCGAGCGGTCGAGCGATTTTGCACGATCCGCTTATCCTACCTGCTCTCTTATTTATGATTGTTTGTGACAGCGGGTGCGCGGTTACTAGCGTGTTGCCAGATTGAGCATTTGACTGTGCATTTACAAGGTGATATATAATTTAATAGGCGAACATTAGAAATAGAGAAACATCAAGACTTTGGTACATTTCGTGTTTGGCTGTAGTCTCGCAAGTACCGTCGCCGATGTTTTCTCTTAAAAGTACGGCGTACTGACGGTACTGAGCGCCTGATCTGGTTGAGCTTGTTTTTCTCGCGATATAACATAGCACATCCAAATTTCAATTTAATATGTCGCAGCAGCCTTAACGGTTATCAGGGCTGTGCGGCCAAGTATGAAATGGTCGCAGGACGAATCCCATCCGTTTATCTAATTATTTTCCTGGTTTCTGTATTTTCTATCTTTATCTTTTAACATTTTTTTTTCCACCCCATTAACGAAATATTTACATGAGTCTTATTTACACATTTTAATAACAACAATTAATTTTTACAACAATTAAAAATTAAATTTTATTAATAATAGGGTAGGGTTAGGTTAGCGTTAGGGTTAGGTTCAGGCCGTTAGGATCTCTCTGGTGTGTGTATTGGGAGACCGCTTGACATGTGTTGTGAGAATGAGCAATGATAATGATGATGTGAAAATGTCGGCTCGTGTCAGTACGACTAGTGGCGCCACTTTGGTAAACTCGCTTTCGGTAGCATTTTCACTATAAATGAACAAAGTGAGGTAAAGTTACAAATATACAAAGATTAAAATTCTGATAGTGTGAAAGAAATGTTTTCTCATGAATAAGTAGTACTGTATGGTAAGTTATGCCACATCTACTTACTTTATCATTTTCATATGTAGATGTCCATGTTTGTCAACACACTACAGGGTACCTGTACCCGCCAAAACAATTCACTCGCCAATCGCCCGCCATATGCTTCGCAGCAAATGCTTGGCGCCTTCCTGATCAGAAGCAGTGGCGGACATCTTGGAAGTGGCTGACATTTGCGGTATACCGACATTTGCTAAGTTTATTCTAGGTGCCATCGTAGAGATAAAAACGGGTAGATTTCGCCACAAGTGAGACGTGAGAGTAACGCTAGTGGTAATACTAATACTAATACTAATAGTAATAGATCATTACTAGTAGTAGTACTACAATCGCCTACATTACAGTCATTACACATTAGATGTGATTGTGTTGGAATTCTAGCCATCTGAACATCACAAACATTAGAGCCTTTCATAGACAAATCTGGCGAATTTTTGTGCATCAGAAATTGTAAACTTGTATTTGTACTTGTAGTTGTGTTTCACTGTTTGTTGTCAGAACAGAAATTGCAATCTTGATTTTTGACGTATTGCCACTGACCATGCAGTAATGATTTCATTGGTTTGTGGGAACACGCCACAAGCTCAAGAGACGACAAACTTTAAAGGGTTACCATTTCTGTTCTGACAAAGTTGTTAACGTTCAGTGCCATGATATTTTTTACAAAATAGGAGGTGATAAAAAGTGTTTCTTAGCTGATAATCCATGGTAAGTGTTTTATGATTAAAAATGGTAAGACTAAGGTTAACAAAGTGAGAAGTGTAGATATTACGTACAATTTTAATATTACATGGTCAGAAACTAAAAAAGTTTTAATACAAGCATTCACGACGTTTGTGCATGGATGGCAGTAAGGCTATATAAAAATTTCTACGGCACAATTTATTAGTCTATATATTACATTACAAATACAATAGAGAGTCACAGAATCGCAAGTTGGTATTTGGTATATAGATTGAAAGTTAATACTCTGCTAGGACCACACCATGCCAATACTTGGAGAAGTGGGTGTAGCTATTAGATCTAATCTAGCGACAATACTGGGAATCAAATGCTTATAATGCATCCATGGGTTTACTTATTGCGTTGTGAGTTGACTACTTTTTGGACCAGAAATTGTATAATTGATGATTCACCGATTATTGACATATATATGTCGTCTAATAAGGAAATAATGGGTGGGGTTAGTAGCAGTGGAACTATTCCCACGAGCTGACTTGTGTTTACGCGGACTATGTCAGCATATAATTAATCACCATTTAAAATGGAAATGGTAGAAGCACTGTGTATGTACACACATTATTGTAATTTTTCTATTTGAAAGATGGTTTCCGCCTAAGATAGATCGACGCTGCGAATACAGATAATAAGAGCTTGATATCTGAGATTGGTAAAAACGTGTCAGTGTTACTTGTCGTGCACAAGTTTGAGGCAATTATCGTCCTATCAATTAAACCTTGACTACATAACTCTGTACTGATGAAGCTCACAACGTGGGAGGCAATTATCATCCTATTAATTAAACCTTGACTACATAACTCTGTACTGATAAAGCTCACAACGTGGGAGGCAATATCATCCTATTAATAAACCTTGACTACATAACTCTGTACTGATAAAGCTCACAACGTGGGAGGCAATTATCATCCTATTAATTTGTGCTAAGAAAGGGCGCTTTCGCAGTGCGCATGTTTAGCTCTCTGCTATCGCGATAATTTTGTTATCATTCGAAAACGAAACAGAAGCGAGAGAAGCGGTTCCAGCATCCAGATTAATCTGATCGGGATTGATCCGATCCCGGCTCTACTCGGGGAACATGTATCGCCCGAGAACCGCGAAATGATCCGAGAGGTCTCGCACGGCATAGTTCTTATTTGTACATCGCTCGTCGTCCGGCCACAGATACCCGAAGCGTAGAATCTTTCCCTCGTCAAAGCAGATGGGGAAGCCTTCCTCCTGCATCGGTCGCACGGCTTCCATCGTCGCGTGGGTCGGCTTCTCGTGCGTGTGGCTGAACGCGACGTAGTCCAGCCACGAGCACGACTTCTCGTCGTCGTGAAGGTCGTTCTCCCCGTCGGACGTGCACTCTCGCTCGCCCACCGTCGCTGGCAGCGTCGCCTCGAGCGTCGCCATGACGGCCGAGAGAAGCTCGTCGTCGTCGTAGAGATCTATATTGTAGTCGCCGAGGAAGAGGACGGGTTGGTCGGGCGGGATGGCGAGGCGGTCTACGAACGCTCGCTGCTCCGCGGCCTGTCCCACTTTGATGTCGGCGTTGTCGCCCGTCTGCTGGTGTGTGCTGAAGAGGTTATACAGCTTCCACCTGCCGAATATTTGAGTTTATTTTAGGGGCGATGGATGTTCGCTTGTTTATGGTTCGTCTAACAGATGGTGCTAAACGAGCGTCAAAATTTGAATTTGTTTAGAGGTGAGGTTTATTTGTTTAGGCTGAAGATGCTATACTCCACCTGCCGAAATTTGAATTTGTTCAGGGTTCGTCTAACGGATGTGCGGTAAGCGAGCGACAAAATTTGAATTTGTTTAGGGGCGAGGTTGATTTGATTAGGCTTTGTCTAACAGATGCGTGGTAAGCAAGTGAAGGCGGATTCAGTTTGATATTTGGCCGAAATTTGAATTTATTTAGAGCAAGGCAGTGCCTAATAGACGTGTTGGAACAAGGGGCAAAATTTGAATTTGTTTAGAGGCGGGGCAAGAGTCTAACAGATTGAAACAGATCACAAACTTTGCCGTAAACGAGTGAAGGCAACTCTGTTTTACCGACGCATTTCCGAGCAAGATTGCACGGACGTTAAGTGTAAAACATGTGATATTTTTGGTGGGCCGGGGACGGTCATGTTGCGTTGCCGTGGATGTTGTCCGATTGTCTCTGACCTGCCGGACAGTAGACTTAGTGTCGCGCTTCCGCCTGAAAGAACCTAACAGAAAAAAAACTTAAAGAACTTAACCTGCCAGAGGCATCCGTCTTGTTGATCTTGGCGTAGGAGACTCCCTTCTTTGAGAACCCGTCCCACGACAGGGGGTCGGCGTTCTCGTAGATGATTGAGTCCTCCTGCACGATGGGCCAGCGAGAGGCGACAAACATCCCTCCGTTCAACACCTTGAAGCCGACTCTCATGTCGTTATCGTCGTCGGTAACGGCCTGCGGGATTATCGCTCCGACAGTGCGCGTTGTGTAGGGGAAGCCGTGTTGTGCCAGCAGGTGGCGCAACGTGAGCTTTCCGCGGAAGCAGCCGCCCATGAAAACCTCCTGACGAAAGTTATTTTAAATTTTAGTCTCGATTGAAATTATGGATCTCGTTTCGTCGGGTTTTCGATGTGCGGTTAGTGATAAGTGTATAGTCGATGCGTTGATCATGCCCATCGAAGGATGTATTACGTAACTGTAGCTGGCCGTATTACCTCGTGGATGTAGACTCTAGATGAGTGTGTGCGTGCGTGCACATGTAAGCCTGTGCGCGTGCGTGCGTATGACTGCGTTCGTACATGTGCGTGTGCGCGCCTGTATGCGTGTGTGCGTACATACGTTCATGTGTGCGTGTCTGTACGTGCAAGCATGTGCGTGTGCCTGTAAAACTTCCCGTGTATGCACCTGCATGCGTGTGTGCGTACATATGTTCATGTGTGCGTGTCTGTACGTGCGCGTGTCTGCACGTGCGCGTGTCTGTACGTGCACGTGTGCGTGTAAGACTTCCCGTGTACGCACCTGGAACCCGATGACGTCTAGGTCGGGTAGCATGCGTCTGAGCGTCGCCGGCACGCGACACGACCGCTCCCGCTGCCCGTCGTGCGACATGAACCAGTTACGCTCGAACGCGTTGTAGGAGAGAGCTGCGAGCGTGTGCGCGGGCGTATCGACGAGAGACGTGTGCGGCGCGGACGAGCGACACAGCACGGCGGTGCCCGTGTCGCACGCTGACCCCTCGCCGACCCCGCTACGCACGTACTCGAGTCCAAACACCCCGCAGTCGTCCTCCGTCGTCGTGCAGTCTGGAGCGCCCCCTGTTGGGAGACGAGCGCAGATTCATTAGAGAGGGGTTGACGGTGGGAAGGGCGTTTCGACGACCGTACCTTGTTTGTTTGTTTGTTGCGTCTCGTCTGGTGTTTGCTTGGGCAGGAAGACTTACTTTCTATCCATACTTCGGGGTCCGGTTGCAGCTGTGGTTGGCTTTCGCTAAGGACCTGTGCGTGAAAAGTTGAGAGACAGTTGAAACGTCACCGTTGTTAAATATACATGCAATCTAAAAACTGGCAACGTGTTTCATGCAAACATGAAACTACGGTATATAATATACCTGTAAACTAGTCTTTATATTGAATATATAGAATTATTGTGATGTGTGAGCTGCATTGTGAACATTTGTTTAAAGTATGAGCAGTATTTTCATCATTACAACTAGTTCTTACCGTATTGATTATGCATACGAACACAATGCTAACGAGCATCATCTTTATTGGCTTTTGCTTTCTCTGTTGCAGCTACACGTATGCAATGGACCAGGTGCATGTGTAGCAGCAAAGTGCACTAGTAAATCTGACTTTGAACACTAACCTTTACCCAAGATTTAGACCTATCATGTTCTAATCTGTTTAACGGTATCTTTGTTTTCTCATCGTGACAAAAAAGTTTCAGCGTGATCATGCATGATAAGCATTTTCACGTATGGCCATACAGTAATAGTAAGCAAGGTCACAGTGCAGTATAAATGTCAGTTCTGCACAACTTACAGTGTAAAACCCATGTTTTGTCAGTTAAATTTATAGGTTGAAAGTCTATCCTCTTGTTAGAATGCACATCGAATATTTGCTATACTGTTTTTTTGTGGTTTGGATAACAAAAAAGTACAGACAGTATTGACAAACTTAATCTAGTAGTATGACCTGGCACCATGACTGGTGTAGTCATGGTGTAGTGTGACCTCTGGCACCATGAGTGGTGTAGTCATTGGATTCGGAAATATCATTGATGTCAGAAACGAAATATTTAGTTGTTTCTTCTATTGCATAAACAGACTCGTGTTCACCTATTCTACTAATACGCTCAGGTGTGTGATGATTCATTAAACTCCCATTCTCATCATCTCACTAAAAAGTTAGTAACTAATTAGTAGCTGTGTAATTAATAAGTTATTAATTTATTATTGTGTATTAATATATTTATTTCGAATATTTGAGTTATTAATAAGGTATTATTTTTGATTGCCATTATGCAGGCTAACGACTTGACGCCATCAAGTACAATAATGTGACGCCACCCTGAGAGGCTTTGCTAGATCGGCTACAATCATGGAGATAGCTAAAGCTGTTGGCTGCTCGATCGGCAGCGAATCGCAATGGGAGACAGCAACGCAGGAAGACGACACGCTCTCGAAGGATGTGAAATCGCAGGGGACCTGTGCACTCCTCCCTCACGAGATCAAACAGGAGAGGGATGAGGATGAGGAGGAGGAGGAGGAGGCTGCTGCTGCGTCAGAGTTGGCTCAGCAAGCGAGCAGTGGGACGGACCTCACGCCACGGGAGGCAGCAGGGTAAGCATGGTGGTGCGGGTTAAAAAAAGCGGGGGGGGGGCATGTACGGACCTCACGCGCACGCGGAGGGCAGCAGGTAAAGCATGGTGGTGGGGAAGATGTGGGACGGACCTCACGCCACGGGAGGCAGCAGGTAAGCATGGTGGTGGGGAAGATGTGGGACGGACCTCACGACACGGGAGGCAGCAGGTAAGCATGGTGGTGGGGAGATGATGGGCTAAGGCTGTGGACATGCCATACCATGACAGACAGTAGGTGCAGGCGGTAGACATGGTTGGGGGGGGGACATGCCATACCATGGCAGACAGGATATGGTGCTGCGGTAGACATGCGTGGGGCGGGGCATTGCCATACCATGGTAGACAGTAGGTGCGTGGGCGTAGACATGGTGGGGGGTGGGGGGGACATTGCCATACCATGGTAGACAGTAGGTGCTGCTGGGTAGACATGCGTGCGGGGCGGGACATGCCATACCATGGTAGACAGTAGCGGTGCTGGGTAGACATGGTGGGGGGGACATGCCATACCATGGTAGACAGTAGGTGCTGGGGTAGACATGGTGGGGGGGGGGCATGCCATACCATGACAGACAGTAGGTGCAGGGGTAGACATGGTGGGGGGGGACATGCCATACCATGGTAGACAGTAGGTGCTGGGGTAGACATTGGTGGGGGGGGGGATGCCATATACCATGGCTAGACAGTAGGCTTGCGGCGGTAGACATCGTGGGGGTGGGGGACATGCCCATACCATGGTAGACAGTACGGTGCTGGGGTAGACATGGTGGGGCGGGGCATGCCATACCATTGTAGACAGTACGTGCTGGGGTAGACATCGGTTGGGCGGGGACATGCCATATACCATGACAGATAGTAGGTGCTGGGGTAGACATGGTGGGGGGGGGGGATATGCCATACCATCGCAGACAGCATGGTGGTGGGGTAGAATGCCACAGTGACAGTTGTGGTGGGGCAGGGGTGACGAGACAGTTAACCCAACACTGCAGGTAAGCTGCGCATGCTAAAGCGTGCGGCAAAACAAGTCGCAAACAATAATCTTACAATGATTTCCCTTTCTCAAAAAATTTCGATTTTTCTCATTGACAGGCACGCACACGCCCGCGACGTGTAAAGTAACGCTAAGCAGGCTCCCGCTCAGTCAAGCCGGCAGCCTACTCCTCCCTGCAACCAAAACCCGCGCGCCGACACGAGACTTGCCACGGCAACCGAAAGCTTCTTCGGTGGAGACGGAGGACGCCGAAAGCCCGAATGCGGAGTCGGAGGTCGTTGCCGTGCCGACGAGGTCGTCGCTGGCCGGCATGCGGAAAGCGAGACTGCCTAAGAGGTTCCTCATGTATGATCTTGGGAAACGCCGCGACGAGAAAGCCGCGTCTCCGGGAGAGGAGGAGAGGGCGTTGTCGCCGGGGAAGGTTGTCGCCGGGAAGTCTCCGGAGAAGGTCGTCATCGGGAAGTCTCCAGAAAAGGTCGTCATCGGGAAGTCACCGGGGAAGGCCATCCCCGGGAGGTCTCCGGGGAAGGTCATCCCCGGGAGGTCTCCGGGGAAGGTCATTCCTGGGAGGTCTCCAGGGAGCGAGGAGCGAGGGAGTGATGTGGGACCGCTCATTCCGGAAGATTCCGGCGAGCTGACGGGGTTGTCGCATCGGCGGCGACATCGAAAAAATTTCTCGACCGAAGACGTGGCTTTGACAGCGTATAGGAAACACCAGCTGAAGAAACCTCTGAAGCTAGGTAAGGCGTTTCACCGTAATAAAGCTGGTCAGGTAGAAGCGTTAGAGTAGACTGACACCGGTATCTGTAAATACCAATGATTCTTTTGATGGTTATCTATGGTCTGGTATAATGGTGTAAATTTTAATTTGTTAACTCTATCAAATAACATTAACTTCAATAAAGCTGGTCCGCTTGAAATGTTAGAGTAGACTGAAACTCATAACTGTAATGAGCAGTAATACTATCGATGATTCTCTCTGGTCTAGTACAATGGTGTTTTCTTATTAATTTATTAATTTATTAATACTTTATCGAATAACATTACCACTGTCTCCAGCTCGCGTTACAGTACCCCATACCTTGGTGTGGTAAGGGAAGCATCAATGATCAAATGCTTCATAAAATTGTGGGGAATTAAGAATCGTGACTTTGCATCATTTGGCTTACATTGTTTGTTTAATTACATTTGGAAAAGCCCTGCTTGTGCGACAAGATTGACATGGTTTGTAGTTGCTCCAAAAACCTAATAATGAACAATTATGTATCATTTTAGGTTGGAAGCGACAGATCGTTGTACGTTCCTCTATAGATGGCGCAACTAAAAAGAAGGGCGATGTTTATTATGTGACCCCGGATGGCACTAAATTGGTACGAAATCTGCATAATTCTGTGCTTGAAACCATGCTCTAAGAATGAGCTATATATAGATATCTAGATCAGAAATACCGTTAGCACTAATTGGCGAACTTTGGTCGTGATTTGTACATATATCTTGTAATTTTATGTATAAAGCAGTTTTGTAAAAAGCATATTCATTACATATCTGATTTATTCTTTTCTTTTTTTTACTGCAGCGCTCCAAGCCAAGCGTTCTTAGCTACTGTAAGTACCGCACAAAGATAGCGATATCAAAATATGTTAATGCTATGAAATTGCATTTCAGAATCTCGTTTACTCTTAAAAGTTACTAAAGTACGGATTTTAAACAATTTTCTCATGACCGTTTTCTCATAGCTCACTGCAATCCTTATTGCTATAAGTATTGCTTGCGTATCAACACTGCGTGTGTGGTAGATAATATATCGTACACAGCGCTTTCCACCACTCCGAGCACCTCTCTACAATGTGTAACTCTCTAGAGTCTAGACTGTATGTTGCACCACGACGCTTCAACGTTGTCTGGTTGTTGTGTGTAACATCGGTGTCCGTTGTTATTGTTGGGTAGTGAGACAGAAGAGCATCAAAACGCTGAACGTGAACGACTTCTCGTTTTATCCTCTCTCCTCTCTTGCTCTCTCTCTCTTCTCTCTCTTTTCTCTTGCTATATGCGTTCGGCCGTGGATAGGCTTGCCATTGTTATCCGGCGGACACCCCCCCCCCCCCCCCCCCCCCCCCCCCCCCCCCCCGCCCCCCCCCCCCCCCCCCCCCCCCCCCCCCCCCCCCCCCCCCCCCCCCCCCCCCCCCCCCGCCCCCCTTTGACATGAGCGTACCACCCCGTCCCTTATGGGTCGATCACAAGGGTTGGAGATGTGACAGAGCCAGGATAAAACACCTGCAGCGCGAGAAAGTGGGGGCGGGGGTGCTCGTCGATCAAGTGAGCGGATACGGAGGGCGGGGCGTGCGACGTCAAGCAAGAGATTACGGAGGCGGGGGTTGCCGGTCGTGAAGTGAGGGATGATGAAGGGGGGGGGGGGGGTGCCCGGTCGGTGAAGTGGGGGTATGAAGGGGGGGGGTGCGGTCGTGAAGTGAGCGGATATGAAGGGGGGGTGCCGGTCGTGAAGTGAGGGGTATGAAGGGGGGGGGTGCGGTCGTGAAGTGAGGGGTATGAAGGGGGGTTGCCGGTCGTGAAGTGAGCGGGTATGAAGGAGGGGGGGTGCCGGTCGTGAAGTGAGGGGTATGAAGGGGGTGGGGTGCCGGTCTGTAAGTGAGGGCGTATGAAGGGCCCGGGGGAGTGCCGGTCGTGAAGTGAGGGATACTGGAGGGGGGGGCGCGCGTGAATGGGGATCGGAGGGGGGTGGCCGGTCGTCAAGTGAGGGATAAGGAGGGTGGGTGCCGGTCGCGTGAAGTGAGGGATATGAGGGGGTGGTGCCGGTCGTTCAAGTGAGGCGATACGGAGGCGGGGGGCGGGGCGTCATGAAGTAAGAAGTAAGCCCGACGGAAGGTCACTTCCCCAAACACAGTTCTATGTTGTATTATGCACAAACCTTTCTTTTGATTTATTATTCATCCTTAATCGGTGATATGCCGACAATACATCGAGTGATATTGTTCACCCTTCCTTAACTACACATCTCCACAAGTGCTGTTGACAATTCCTATTATTATTCCTTGGCCTTGCACTCTTATAAAAGTCTACGTAATAGGCACAATCTAGCGCCTATCTAAAAGCGAATTTGCCACACGAGAATGAGACAGTGTGAGATCTGATCTGTTTACGGTAAGAGTTGGGAGAAATTGTATGCAGTTTATAGGGGAAGATACGTAAAGGGAGATGCCAGCCCACAGCCTAATTATTTGCATCGCTTTCGTTAGTCGCGTGTCGCGCTAAGCTGGTGGCTCCTGATTATGTGGTCTCAATGTTGTAGATATGTAATAATAACTAATATTAATATATAAATGTTCTGAATTGCGTGTTGCAAGGTGCCGGGCGGCCGAAGACCGAATCGAACCGAGCAACAAATGAACGACAAGCGCAACAACGAGTGCAGCAGAAACAAAGAAGAGCAATCCGTTAGTGCCGTGTGAACCAAGCGCAGCGAAGGCCATCTTAAGGCAAAGCCTAGCGATTAGACAGATCGCGACTGGCACGATGGGACAGACATCGAAATATTACCCACACCTGCAAACTAATGCAGCTAATGGTATGTAAATATATAATATATGTATTATATTATGTTATGTTATGTTATGTTATGTTATGTTATGTTATGTTATGTTATGTTGTGTATATGTTATGTTATGTTATGTTATGTAATATGTTATGTTATGTTATTTGTGTTGTGTTGTGTGTTGTGTTATATATGTATGTTATGTTATGTTTGCTATGTAAGCTTATATTATATTTTGTTTATATATTATATACCATATTATATCATATTATTTATACACATGCATCGATTCACCCACATTAAATTCACGTCCATTTCAGATTCGTATTGTAAATGTGATTCCGGTTTCCGGTGCAATAATAGATTCTCATAATGTTACGTATGTTCCCCTTGCAGCAAACCCTGCGGCTGGAGATAAAAAACTGAAGATGGTGATGTACAGCAGCTTTCGCCACTGAAGCGTAAAAGAGGAAGGCCCTCTAAGGCGAGTCTGGATATGAGAGGGAATGGCTACAGCGAGACACAGGGGACGACCATTTCCTCGGTACGTAGAAAAATAAATGCATGCGGTAGTCTGTACTGGCCTGCAGTGTTTGTAAGGAAATCAATGTGGTGATCGAAAGAATCTTTGTTGATATCAAAATGGAGAGCAAGCAATTGCTCGGTAGTCTTCATGCTAGGGTGATCAAATATTAAGTTCTGAAGCATGTGATTTGTGATATATTTTGTAGCAATAATACAATCTGGCAGGAAGTACAATAAAGAGGTCACTAGCTAGTGATACCTGCAATATAAACATGCATATATATATATATATATATATATATATATATTCAATTAACACTTCTGAAGTGAATATGTCCTACGTTGCAGCAAACAGGCAGGACCAGTTCAGTAAAAAGATCAGCTGACACTTAGACGAACAACCACGAGCGACCCCAGCCAGCAGCAGCCAGCTGCAACCGAAAACAGAAAACAGTCGCAATCTCCAGCCACAGACAGCCAACAGAAGCCAGCATCAGCAGTCATCAGCAGCAGCCGCAGCAAGCAGCAGCAGAAAGCAACAACCGAAGCAGCTC